>NC_138315.1:30287500-30465000 GCF_965601325.2 Salmo salar | reverse complement strand
TCCAGATAGCGAAAGGGGAGAAGCAACCAGTGCTCAAAGACCAGTTTCTATGCATGTTTGTATGTTATTGTAGCTTTGCAAAGTTTGCCTATAGGAGGTCTTTAAAGTGGGGGGTAACTGAAACACCCAGATATGTGAATTTGTTTGTGACTCTTTTGAATGGAAATGTAGACAAACTGGTGGATCCATCATGTGGGAGAATACAAAACATTTCACATTTATGCAGATTCAGTTTATACACAGATATTTTCCTCAAGATTTCAAGAGTATTCAAAACCATTGGTGCGGATACAGTTGAAGTCGGAAGTTTACCTACACCTTAGCCAAATACATTTCAACTCAGTTTTTCACAATTCCAGACATTTAATCCTACTAAACATTCCCTGTCTTAGGTCAGTTAGGATCACCACTTTATTTTAAGAATGTGAAATGTCAGAATAATAGTAGAGAGAATGATTTATTTCATATTTTATTTCTTTCATCACATTCCCAGTGGGTCAGAAGTTTACATACACTCAATTAGTATTTGGTAGCATTGCCTTTAAATTGTTTAACTTGGGTCAAACGTTTTGGGTAGCCTTCCACAAGCTTCCCACAATAAGTTGGGTGCATTTTGGCTCATTCCTCCTGACAGAGCTGGTGTAACTGAGTCAGGTTTTGTAGGCCTCCTTGCTCGCACATGCTTTTTCAGTTCTGCCCACAAATTTTCCAATGGGTTTGAGGTCAGGGCTTTGTGATGGCCACTCCAATACCTTGACTTTGTTGTCCTTAAGCCATTTTGCCACAACTTTGGAAATATGCTTGGGGTCATTGTCCATTTGGAAGACCCATTTGCGACCAAGCTTTAACTTCCTGACTGATGTCTTGAGATGTTGCTTCAATATATCCACATCATTTTCCTTTCCTCATGATGCCATCTATTTTGTGAAGTGCACCAGTCCCTCCTGCAGTAATGCACCCCCACAACATGATGCTGCCACCCCCGTACTTCACGGTTGGGATGGTGTTCTTCGGCTTGCAAGCCTCCCCCTTTTCCCCCCTTTTTCCTCCTTTGGTCAAACGGTTCTATGTTTGTTTCATCAGACCAGAGGACATTTCTCCAAAAAGTACGATCTTTGTCCCCATGTGCAGTTGCAAACCGTAGTCTGGCTTTTTTATGGCGGTTTTGGAGCAGTGGCTTTTTCCTTGCTGAGCGGCCTTTCAGCTTATGTCGATATAGGTCTCGTTTTACTGTGGATATAGATACTTTTTTGCCTGTTTCCTCCAGCGTCTTCACAAGGTCCTTTGCTGTTGTTCTGGGATTGACTTGCACTTTTCACACCAAAGTACGTTAATCTCTAGGAGACAGAACACGTCTCCTTCCTGAGCGGTATGATGGCTGCGGGGTCCCATGGTGTTTATACTTGCATACTATTGTTTGTACAGATGACCGTGGTACCTTCAGGCGTTTGGAAATTGCTCCCAAGGATGAACCAGACTTGTGGAGATCTACAATTTTTCTGAGGTCTTGGCTGATTTTCTTTTGATTTGCCCATGATGTCAAGCAAAGAGGCAATGAGTTTGAAGGTAGTCCTTGAAATACATCCACAGGTACACCTCCAATTGACTCAAATGATCTCAATTAGCCTATCAGAAGCTTGTAAAGCCATGACATCATTTTCTGGAATTTTCCATGCTGTTTAAAGGCATAGTCAACTTAGTGTATATAAACTTCTGACCCACTGGAATTGTGATACAGTGAATTATAGGTGAAATAATCTGTCTGTGAAAAATGACTTGTGTCTTGCAGAAAGATGTCCTAACCGACTTGCCAAAACTATAGTTTGTAAACAAGAATTTTGTGGAGTGGTTGAAAAACGAGTTTTAATGACTCCAGCCTAAGTGTATGTAAACTTCCTACCAACTGTAACATTCGATCGGTGATAAATAAAAGTATGTCATCAGCATAAAGTGAGATTTTGTGTTCGAGATGACCTCTTATCACCTCTTTCACAACCTCACTGCTACGTACAGCGATGGCTAGTGGCTCTATGGTAATAGAGAAAAGGAGTGAAGACATCAAACAGCACTTCCCAGTGGAACGTTGTAAAGGAAAAGTACTCAGAAAATAAATATGCTGTTCAATCTGAAGCCAGTGTATATTATTTAAACCCATGAAATAAATGCATCTCCAAAACCAAAGCCTTTTAATGCTTTGAATAAATAATCCCCTTCTATACGGTCATGCTTTATCTGCATCCATCAAAATAACTATTTCTGTATTTGCAGATGGTGGAGTGTATATATAATATTAAACGTGCGTCTCAAATTAAGAAAATAGTGTCTGATCAGGGTTGATTTATAGAAGTATTTTAGTCTACATCGGAAGTGAAATAGGCTTTTAGGAGGCACACTCGAGGGGGGATCCTTATCTTTCTTTTAGAATGATTTCTTTTGTGGCTTGGTAAAAAGTCTGGGGTAGAGATTTCGTGTTAAAGGAGTGGGAGAAGGCTGAGGCTAAAAGCGGTAGCTGTTTAGCAAATGTCTTAAATTCAGCTGAGAACCCATCTTGTCCTAGTGCTTTGCCGTTCTTTAAAGACTGAGCTGTAAAATTTCTGAAGTGGTAAGTGGTTTTTCAAGATCCATTCTCACTTTGTCGTTTAGCTTTCGTATTGGTAAACTTCAGAGGAAAGCGTCTGTCAATGGGGAATCTCCAGAGTCTTCAGTGCGATTTATATAAAACAAAGTAAAAGTTCTTAAACAGGTTATTGATCATATGACTATCATTTGAAATCTTCCCTGCTTTGATACGAAGCTGAGGTATTAGGTCAAACAATTAGTTTTACTTGATTTCTTACAAATTGTAAAGAGTCTAGTTCTGTACAGGTCAGGGGAGGGGGAGATGGAGTACTCATGATCAGTTTGCTGAATACAGTCTTTAATCTCAGCCACCTTTGTTCGTTTTCTTGTTTTTGTTGGCTGAGTATGAGATTATCTGTACTTGAATAAAAGCTTTAGACATTTCCCATAAAATAGAAGAGAAATATCAGGAGTCTTATTGACTTCCAAAAAATACCATTTGAGCTGTGATTAAAATCAACAAAACTTTGTTCAGTGAGTTAAGGACCAGACTTTCTTAGGGCTTTTTCTACCAGGGAATGTAAACTGGAGGAGCATGGTCAGATATCGCAATGCTGTCATAGTTGCTCTGGTTGACAAGTAACAATTTTTTTGTCAATGAACCAATAGTCAATATGTGAAAAGGTATGGTAAACATGAGGGGGAAAAATAGTATTGCCTTGTTATGGGAAATAGTGCCCACCATGCATCAAACACCAAATTGTTCTAAAAATGACAATATACAGTGCATTCGGAAAGTATTGTGACCCTTCACTTTCCCACATTTTGTTACTTTACAGCCTTATTCTAAAATGGATTAAATAAAACATTTTCCTTATCAATCTACAATACCCCATAAAGACAAAGCGAAAACAGGTTTAGAGAATTTTTTGCACATTTATAAAAATAACTATTCAGACCCTTTGCTATGAGCTCAAAATTGAGCTCAGGTTCATCCTGTTTCCATTGGTCATTCTTGATGTTTCTACAACTTGATTGGAGTCCACCTGTGGTAAATTCAATTGATTGGACAGGATTTGGAATGGCACACACCTGTCTATAGAAGGTCCCACAGTTGACAGTGCATGTCAGGGCAAAAGCCAAGCCATGAAGTTGAAGGAATTGTCCGTAGAACTCCGAGACAGGATTGTGTTGAGGCACAGATCTATGGCAGGGTACCAAAAAAGCATTGAAGGACCCCAAGAACACTGGAACTCCATTCTTAAATGGAAGAAGTTCGGAACCACCAAGACTCTTCCTAGAGCTGGCCAAACGGCGCAATCGGGGGAGAAGGGCCTTGGTCTGGGGGGTGACCAAGAACCAAAGGTCACTCTGACAGAGCTCCAGTTCCTCTGTGGAGATGGTTGTCCTTCTGGAAGGCTCTCCCATCTCTGCAGCACTCCACCAATCAGGCCTTTATGGTAGAGTGGCCAGACGGAAGCCACTCCTCAGTAACAGGCACGTGACAGCCCGCTTGGATTTTGCCAAAAGGCACCTAAAGATTTCTAACCATGAGAAACATTATTCTCTGGTCTGATGAAACTAAGACTGAACTCTTTTGGCCTGAGCGCTCAGGACCTCAGACTGGGGCGAAGGTTCACCTTCTAACAGAACGACCCTAAGCACACAGCCAAGACAACGCAGGAGTGGCTTCGGGACAAGTCTCTGAATGTCCTTGAGTGGCCCAGCCAGAGCCCGGACTTGAACCCGATCAAACATCTCTGGAGAGACCTAAAAATAGCTGTGCAGCGACGCTCCCCATCCAAACTGACAGAGCTTAAGAGGATCTGCGGAGAAGAATGGGAGAAACTCCCAAAATACAAGCTTGTGGTGTCATACCCAAGAAGACTAGAGGCTGTAATCGCTGTCAAAGGTGCTTCAACAAAGTACTGAGTAAAGGGTCTGAATACTTATTTAAATGTTATTTTTCAATTTCTAAAAACCTGTTTTTGCTTTGTCGTTATGGGGTGTGGGTAGATTGATGTGGGAAGAAAAACAAAAATCTATTTTAGAATAAGGCTGTAACGTAACAACATTTGGAAAAAGTTGAGGGATCTGAATACTTTCCGAATACACTATAATTTGGATAGAGGGAGGAAGAGGGTCATTATTTTCTTATTATTAGAAGAGCGGTACAAAAATGGATCCAGCACACTGTTGAAGTCTTTGCCTTGGATGGGTGTTTAGATCAGGCAGTACAGACACCACATTTTTCAAGAACTTTATATTTCGTCCATATTAGGGGCATAAATATTTGCCAGAATATTATACAGCGTCCCTGAGACCACAATATATCGACCATTTAATGTCTGAGAACTTGGGAAGGTGCCAAATGTATGTATTGTGATTGTTCAGAAAAGCTGTTCCATGTGATCTGCTCTGATAGCTTGAGATAAAAACCTGCCCAATACAGGATTTTCTCAAGTGTTAATGGCCATCTGGGAAGAGGTGTGTTTCTTGTAAAAAGAAAAAAAAAAGCTGTGTTTGCTTTGACAAGTGTGCCGTTTTTCATTCTAACTAATACAGTTGAGCCCCCCTTGGCCTGTCTTGTATCTTGATTTGACATGTTGTACAGGAAGCTATCTCTATACAAACATTTAAAAGCAAAAATGTACCTGTATGCATGTTGCTTTTTTTCTAAGCAAGCAAAATACATTGTTGGCTCAAATCAGTGGTTCTCTAACTGTTCTGTATTGTGACTCATCAGCGCAAAGCGTCTTCCAGATCCTCTTCTGTCTGATCAAAAAAAGAGTAGCTAAAGTTTTCATTCAAAGCTTGAAGCAATAAATGACGACTCACAACCTGACTGAATCAGTGACTGGTGTACACATTTTGTCACATGCCCCGAATACAACTGGTGTAGAACTTAGTGAAATGCTTGCTTACAAGCCCTTAACCAACAATGCAGTTTTAAGAACCCCCCCCAAATAAAAGTAAGATAAGAATAACAAATAATTAAAGAGCAGCAGTAAATAACAATAGCGGGGCTATATACAGGGGTACTGGTACAGAGTCAATGTGCGGGGGCACCGGTGTCGTGGTAATTGAGGTAATTATGTAACTACAATGTTGTTCGGAAGCTATCACTGTTTGTATAAGTTGATAGGTATTGTTACCCCAGGAATTGGTATTATTAACTTAGATAACTATGTGCTAAATTCATATTTTACAGATCTGGTGCTGAAGTATACTGAAAAAATATATAAATCCAACATGCAACAATTTCAAAGATTTTACTGAGTTACAGTTCATATAAGGAAATCAGTCAATTGAAATACATTAGGCCCTGATATGTAGATTTCACATGACTAGGCAAGAGTGCAGCCATGGGTGAGCCTTGGAGGGCATAGGCCCAACCACTGGGGAGCTAGGCCCGGCCAATCAGAATCAGTTTCCACCACAAGGGCTTTATTATAGACAGAAATTCTCCTCCGCAGAGTTTAATGGCTGTGATAGGAGAAAACTGAGGACGGATCAACAACATTGTAGTTATTCCACAATACTAACCTAATTGAAAGAGTGAAAAGAAGGAAGCCTGTACAGAATATACACTGGAATTGCTTACCAAAACGACACTGAATGTTCCTGAGTGGCCTAGTTACGGTTTTGACTTAAATCGGCTTGAAAATCTATGGCAAGACTTCAAAATGGCTGTCTAGTGGCCTGAGGGCACACACTTCATGTGTTGCGAATGTATTGTAATGTTTAATATTTATTTTTTGCTTCAATTTTAGCTCTAAATAAGCTTTGTTGTACAATTTAAAGGTCAAATGCACTGCATTTCAAACAGTCAGCAATAATCTAATGAATTCAGAGCTTGTGAATTTATACTTCCCACTGAGGGCACACAATGTGTTGTGAAATCTGTTGTGAATGTATTGTAATGTTTTTAAAATTGTGTAACTGCCTTAATTTTGCTGGACCCCAGGAAGAGTAGCTGCTGCCATTACAAATACAACCAACTTGACAGAGCATGAAGAATTTTTTTAAAGAATAATGTGCAAATATTGTACAATCCAGGTGTGCAAAGCTCATCGACTTACCCAGAAAGACTCAGTCACTGCCAAAGGTGATCTTCTGATATCATCTATTGATTGAATGGCCTTAATTTGGGACTACAGGGGAGGGATAAAACGGGTTGTGCAGTTTGTTATAGGGCCCGTTCTCTACTGATGCGGGGGGAGAGAGACTTCTCCTCAAAATGTAGTCAATTGAGATATGCCATGCATAAAATGGTTTTTATGTGTAACAAAACAAGACAGAAAATAACAGTGGTAAATAATTAGAAAATAGAACAGAATATGATGCTGGTCAACTGAGATGCCATGCGTAAAATATTTGTTTCCTATGTGTAAAAAAACTAACTGAAGATTAAGCTAAGTATATAAAACAAAGTATAAATTCATGTAATGTGACGCTAGTCAACTTTGTTTAAGTACAAATGTTCCATTATTTAAAGAATTTGTTGCACTGAATTAGGCTAATCTTAAAACACTTAAAATGAACTTTTAGCAACATTTTAATTAAAGTGAGTTTATAAGATTATAATTGTTTGCTATTGTTTTTATACCGATTTTAGGAAGAGTAATGAAAATGTCTGGCCCCCCTGTAAATAACCTTTTTCTAATCTGGCCCTTGTCTATAATATAGGCCCTATATCATTATTTTGTTTGCCATTGTCCTCTAAAACCTCAATTTGTATCATTGGCAGTAATCTAGTAAGCATAAGGCCCTAGGCTATTTCTGGCATATAGCTAGCTAGAGATCAAATTCGTGTTGGCTAGACAACCATTGTGCTGCATACATCTGAGACCTGTGAACTATGCTGTTACCTCTGATGTCCACCAGTTGTCAGTGTCACTCCTCTAATCAGCCTCCTCCCTCTACTGCTCACTGGAAAATCTCCCTGATAGGTTGTTTGTCTGCTGGTTTTGGAGGAAGAGGAGAGAGCGGGAGAGAGAGGACAAAACGTAGCCCTATACTGTGTAAATATTCCCCACGGGGTCTATTGAAGTGGTTTAGAGTCTAGAGATATGCTGTACTTGAGGAGACCAGTGGACAGTTATGTAATGTCAGCACATGGACTTTAAGCTAGTACTGGGCGATATGGTCTAACTATTATCTCACATTTTTTTTAAAGTGTGGGCAATTCATGATATATATCTTGATTTAAAAAATATATATATATTATCTCTAAATAAGCTTTGTTGTACAATGTAAAGGTCAAATACACTGCATTTTAAACAGTCAGCAATAATCTAATGAATTCAGAGCTTGTTTAATCAAAATAGTTATACTTGCTTTTTTTGCAATCACTGATCTGGCTTTCACGTCTGTCTACAAAAATGACCTTTTTGTTACAAGTGTAACCAGAATCATGCATAATGCACCTTCACTAATAATGTAGCAGGCATAAACAATCTCTCAAGCACAAGCCCACGTGCTAGTGAGTAGCCAGCTAATATTTTATATTTCAAGTTTAGCCAACTTGGATCTAGGTATAATTTCACAAGCTCTGAATTCAGCTAACAAGGAAAAACTGTTGAATTGTTATGAACACAACATTCTGTCCGTCTCCAACTATTTGAACAGCATGCTAGCCTGTCCACTTTGTTCAGATGTTGAAATCAAGTGGCCTACCTTATTTATCAGAATGAGAACGAGTGGCCAATTCCTTATATAATTATTTTATGCCTATTGCACATTTATAAAACAGACTAAACATGTAGTATAACAATATTTATTTGACAAAAATGCTGCTAGTGATATGTGTTACCTTAAAACCTCTCTGGGATATGTGGGACGCTAGCGTCCCACCTCGACAACAGCCAGTGAAATTGCAGGGCGCCAAATTCAAAACAACAAATCTCATAATTAAAATCCCTCAAACATACAAGTATTATACACCATTTTAAAGAAACTTCTTGTTAATCCAGCCACAGTGTCTGACTTCAAAAAGGCTTTACGGTGAAAGCATACCATACGATTATGTTAGGTCAGCGCCTAGTCACAAAAAAACATACAGCCATTTTCCAGCCAAAGAGAGGAGGCCCAAAAAGCAGAAATAGAGGAAATGAATCACTAACCTTTGATCTTCATCAGATGGCACTCATAGGACTTCATGTTACACAATACATGTATGTTTTGTTCGATAAAGTTCATATTTATATCCAAAAATCTGTTTACATTGGCACGTTATGTTCAGTAATGTTTTGCCTACAAAACATCCGGTGATTTTGCAGAGAGCCAAATCAATTTACAGAAATACTCATCATAAACTTTGATGAAAGATACAAGTGTTATGCATAGGATTATAGATAAACTGCTCCTTAACCTCTATGGGACCGGCGGGACGAATTCGTCCCACCTACGTAACAGCCACTGCCATCCTGTGGCGCGATTTTCAAAATCTTCAAAATCATATTACTTCAATTTCTCAAACATATGACTATTTTACAGCCATTTAAAGATAAGACTCTCGTTAATCTAACCACACTGTCCGATTTCAAAAAGGCTTTACAACGAAAGCAAAACATTAGATTATGTCAGCAGAGTACCAAGCCAGAAATAATCAGACACCCATTTTTCAAGCCAGCATATAATGTCACCAAAACCCAGAAGACAGCTAAATGCAGCACTCACCTTTGATGATCTTCATCAGAAGGACATTATGTTATACAATACATGCATGTTTTGTTCAATCAAGTTCATATTTATATCAAAAACCAGCTTTTTACATTAGCATGTGACGTTCAGAACTAGCATACCCCCCCCCCGCAAACTTCCGGGGAATTCGCTAACATTTTACTAAATTACTCACGATAAACGTTCACAAAAAGCATAACAATTATTTTAAGAATTATAGATACAGACCTCCTCTATGCACTCGATATGTCCGATTTTAAAATAGCTTTTTGGTGAAAGCACATTTTGCAATATTCTAAGTACATAGCCCAGGCATCACGGGCTCGCTATTTAGACACCCGGCAAGTTTAGCACTCACCATAATCATATTTACTATTATAAAAATGTCATTACCTTTTGTTGTCTTCGTCAGAATGCACACCCAGGACGTCTACTTCAATAACAAATGTTGGTTTGGTCCAAAATAATCCATCGTTATATCCGAATAGCGGCGTTTTGTTCGTGCGTTCCAGACACTATCCGAAATAGTAAAGAAGTGTCGCGCGCTTGGCGCAATTCCTGACAATAAAATTCAAAGTATTCCATTGCCGTACGTCGAAGCATGTCAACCGCTGTTTAAAATCAATTTTTACGTCATTTTTCTCGTAGAAAAGCGATAATATTCCGACAGGGAATCTCCTTTTCGGCAAACAGAGGAAAAAATCCCAAAGGCGGGGGCGGTCGGGGTCACGCGCATAAGCTAGTGTCTCTTGATGGGCCACTTGAGAAAGGCGATAATGTGTTTCAGCCTGGGGCTGGAATGACGACATTCTCTTTTTTCCCGGGCTATGAGAGCCTATGGACGACGTGGGAAGTGTCACGTTAGAGCAGAGATCCTTAGTAAATGATAGAGATGGCAAAGAAGTTCCAGAAATGGTCAGACAGGCCACTTCCTGTAAAGGAATCTCTCAGGTTTTGACCTGCCATTTGAGTTCTGTTATACTCACAGACACCATTCAAACAGTTTTAGAAAATTTAGGGTGTTTTCTATCCATATGTAATAAGTATATGCATATTCTAGTTACTGAGTAGGAGTGGTAACCAGATTAAATCGGGTATGTTTTTTATCCAGCCGTGTCAATGCTGCCCCCTAGCCCTAACAGGTTAACCTCCCTGGGCAAGGTGGGGCGTTTGCGTCCCACCTAGTCAACAGCCAGTGGAATCGCGTGGCGTGAAATACAAATACCTCAAATGCTATAACTTCAATTTCTCAAACATATGACTATTTTACACCATTTTAAAGACAAGACTCTCGTTAATCTAACCACATTGTCGTTTTCAAAAAGGCTTTACAGCAAAAGCAAAACATTACATTATGTCAGGAGAGTACCCTGCCAAAAATAATCACACAGCCATTTTCAAAGCAAGCATATATGTCACAAAAACCAAAACCACAGCTAAATGCAGCACTAACCTTTGATGATCTTCATCAGATGACACTCCTAGGACATTATGTTATACAATACATGGATGTTTTGTTCAATCAAGTTCATATTTATATAAAAAAAACCAGCTTTTTACATTAGCATGTGATGTTCAGAACTAGCATACCCACCGCAAACTTCCGGTGAATTTACTAAATTACTCACGATTAACGTTCACAAAATACATAATTATTTTAAGAATTATAGATACAGAACTCCTTTATGCAATCGCGGTGTCAGGTTTTAAAATAGCTTTTCGGCAAAAGCACATTTTGCAATATTCTGAGTACATAGCCCAGCCATCACGGCTAGCTAATTTGACACCCACCAAGTTTGGCCCTCACCAAACTCAGATTTACTATAAGAAAAATTGGATTACCTTTGCTGTTCTTCATCAGAATGCACTCCAAGGACTTCTACTTCAACAACAAATGTTGTTTTGGTTCCAAATAATCCATAGTTATATTCAAATACCTCCGTTTTGTTCGTGCGTTCAGGTCAGTATCGGAAGGGTGACGCGTGAGCGCATTTTGTGACAAACAAATTCAAAATATTCCATAACCATACTTCGAAGCATGTCAAAAGCTGTTTAAAATCAAATTTTATGCTATTTTTCTCATAAAATAGTGATAATATTCAAACCGGGCAATGTTGTATTCATTCAAAGGCTGAAAGAAAAAAATGGATTAGTCTCGTGACTGCGCATCTCCAGTGTCACTGTCCCCAGGCTGACCACTTACAAATTCTCCTGCTGTTTTTTGCCCAGAGACAGAGACGTCATTCCACTTTCTGGCGCCTTCTGAGAGCCAATGGAAGCCTTAAAAAATGTCACGTTACAGCAGAGATGCTGTATTTTCGATAGAGATGCCACAGAAGGAGAACAGATTGTCAGACAGGGCACTTCCTGTATGGAATCTTCTCAGGTTTTGGCCTGCCATATGAGTTCTGTTATACTCACAGACAACATTCAAACAGTTTTAGAAACTTTAGTGTTTTCTATCCAAATCTACAAATGTATATGCATATTCTCGTTTCTGGGCAAGAGTAGTAACCAGTTTAAATCGGGTACGTTTTTTTATCCGGCTGTGCAAATGCTGCCCCCTAGACCCAGCAGGTTAATGCAACCGCTGTGTCAGATTTCAAAAAAGCTTTACCGTGAAAGCACACCATGCGATAATCTGAGTACAGCACTCAGCCACCAAAACAAGCCATACAGATACCCGCCATGTTGTCAACAAAAGTCAGAAATAGTGTTATAAATATTCACTTACCTTTGATGATCTTCATCGGAATGCACTCCCAGGAATCCCAGTTCCACAATAAATGTTTGTTTTGTTCGATAAAGTTTATCTTTATGTCCAAATACCTCCCTTTTTGTTCGTGCGTTTAGTTCACTATTCCAAATGCACAAGGCGCGGGAACTAAGTCCAGATGAAAAGTCAAAAAAGTTCCATTACAGTTCGTAGAAACATCTCAAACGATGTATATAATCAATCTTTAGGATGTTTTTATCATAAATCTTCAATAATATTCCAACCGGACAATTCCTTTGTCTTTAGAAAGGAAAGGGAACGGAGCTCGCGATCAACAACTAAAGGCTTTCAGCTGAGGCAGTTACTGTGACTGGTCTTATTCGCTCCCCTTTCACAATAGAAGCCTGAAACAAAGTTCTAAAGACTGACATCTAGTGGAAGCCTTAGGAAGTGCAATCTGACCAAATGTACACTGTATATTGGATAGGCAATCACTTGAAAAACTACAAACCTCAGATTTCCCACTTCCTGGTTGGAGTTTTCTCAGGTTTTCGCCTGCCATATGAGTTCTGTTATACTCACAGACATCATTCAAACAGTTTTAGAAACTTCAGAGTTTTCTATCCAAATCTATTAATAATATGCATATCCTAGCTTCTGGACCTGAGTAGCAGGCAGTTTACTCTGGGCACACTTTTCATCCAGGCGTGAAAATACTGCCCCCTACCCCAAAGAAGTTAATGTGCGCGTGACAAACTAAGCATTCGTTTTCCAGAATGAATGTTCATTGGTAGATCTGTTTTAGTAGTGTCTGTTCTGCTCGAAATTTGAGTAGTTGAAACATAAACAGGGTAGGGATCGAAAGGTTAATTTCTCCTCTATTACAGTCAAATAATGTGTCCATATAACCGATTCTGTTGGACTAAACCTCCAATGCAAATAGCGAGTTGAAACCGTTTGTCAGAGAGGAAGAAGTGATCTTTCATCTTTGTTGTGAGAGGTAGAGGGAAGGGCTTGGGAGAAATGGGCGAAGTGAGAGGTTTCACTCTAGTCTATCTGTCCAAAATAAGCCCAATGCATTTCGATGCGCTTATTTTGAACCTAAGCTTGTTGCATGCCTTCCCCTTCTTTGGGACTCCCATTGTTAGGGCGGAGACATTATATACAGATCTCTGGTTTAAATGGGAAGGTGCACAGAAAGAGCAAATGAGACAAGACCAAAAAGACAACATGAGAACAAGCGGACATAAATGCACATAAAAACAAAAAACCTACATTCTGCAATACAGGCATTTTAGAATATAGTGCAAAAACATGCATTCGGATTAATTCGATATCTCCTAGCCCCACTTTGAGCCCGGGAAACACCTGCAAGGTGACTGTTTTGATTGATTTAAGGATGATTAACCATGACAAAACCACACCCTGGCCTCAGTCTGCCTCTGAATGTATGGAACACAATGTATGCCTATTTATAGTAATGATGTAGTGTTGATTTAGATTAGGCTGAGTGAGGATAGGCCCTATGGCTCTGGGTTGAATGAGTCAGCAAGCTTAGGGACTAGAGAAAGAACGAGAGCAAGAGGGTGTGTGCATGAGTGGGGTGACTCACAGGTGGCATCTATACTATATGGGCATTTTATTAGAAAGTGCTTTTCTGTGGTGTAACGGTGTGTAGCCTACACACAAGAACAGCCATTATTTGTTTTGCTCTACCCTCCCCTTTGGCCTAGTCACTGGTCCTGCCCTTGCCTAACCCGAAACCCCTCATATATCAACACATACACACTATTTGCCTGTGTATTATACAGACATATTTACTGTAAACCTAAGGGAAATTCCATGGCAATGGTATTACGCTGAAACTCAGATTTTTCACTTTAAAATGTATACCAACAAAACCATTGATTTCAACGTTTAACAAACCATACAACTCTATGCACAAGGAATACTTTTAACAATTTTCACTGAACATTTTACAAAAAGACATTTACATGAATAACTATGCAGATATACATTTTGTAACAGAATGAAACAGATTTTACCATCATTCTTCCAGTAAATGTGTTTTTGTGAAATTTTCTGTAGAAATTGTTCAAAGTAGTCCTTGTTCATAGAGTTGTATGATTTGTTAGACTTTGAAACCAATGTTTTTTTTTTGTTTGGCATACTTTTTTAAAGTGAAAATTCTGAGTCTCGGCATCATTCCGTTGTTCAGAAGTGACTTGTGGCACAGTCGCACAATTGTAGATCCGTGTGTGTACTATATGTTCATCTGTTTGTCTCCCTCTCTTTTTTCCATGTTCTCTCCTGACCTGCCCTTTCGCTACCCATCTGTAGGTAAGAGTTCTCTTCCTCTGCCATTACATAAAACTGTGACGTGTTAAATGTTCATTTAAGTCTTCACTTTGACCACTTGACAGCGTTGACCAGTAATGGCATCAGATGGTGGACCCCAAATGGCCCCAGGCCCCATGTATTTACTTACTACTGCAGGCCTCTGGCTAAAGCATTCTAACTGTCCTGCAGGGATGCATTGCTGTAAAAGGGGCTGTCCTATCGACACTCAGTAAGAGTCACAGCTGACCGGTTCAAACCGGTCGCTTCCACCCACGCACCACAGCTACTCTCTCTCGCTCCATCCCTCTGGCTTTTTCTTCCTTTGTTATTCTCTTTTTCTCTGTCCCTCTGGCCTCTGCTTTCTTAATATCATAATATAAACACACTCATATGCGCATAGCAACTACATTGGCCTCAACAGTAGTAGATATGCTGTAGGTTGTATCTGTGAGTGTGTTACAACTCAGGACATAGGACACAGGCCAGTGTCTTGAGTTAATTAGCACAGAAATACCTTTGTGGTTTTCTGTTAAAGTAGCATACCGGTAGATGGACTCATTCTCTCACTGTGTTAGTGGTCCATAAATACACACCCAAGGTAAATAAATATACAGTTGAAGTCGGAAGTTTACATACACCTTAGCCAAATACATTTAAACTCAGTTTTTCACAATTCCTGAAAAATTCCACTGTCTTAGGTCAGTTAGAATCACCACTTTATTTTAGAATGTGAAATATCAGAATAATAGTAGAGAGAATGATTTATTTCAGCTTTTATTTCTTTCATCACATTCCCAGTGGGTCAGAAGTTTACATACACTTAACCTCTCTTGGGCAGGTGGGACGCTAGCGGTTCACACTATTCAACAGCCAGTGAAAAATCAGAGCGCCAAATTCAAAACCACAAAATGTCATAATTAAAAGTTCTCTAACAAAGGACTATTTTACACCATTTTAAAGGTACACGTTTCCTTCATGTAACCACATTGTCCGATTTCAAAAAGGCTGTATGGCGAAACCATAAAGTTAGATTATGTTAGGACAGTTCCACCACAAGAAAAAGCACACAGCCATTTTCCTAGCAAGGACAGGCGTCACAAAAAACAGAAAACCAGCTAAAATTATGCACTAACCTTTGACGATCTTCATCAGATGACACTCCTAGGACATCATGTTACAAAATACATGCATTTTTTTGTTCGACAAAGTTCATATTTATATCCATAAACCCCATTTTACATTGGCGCGTGATGTTCCGAAAATATTTTGCCTCCAATACTGCCGGTGAACCAGCACAACAATTTACAAAAATACTCACCATAAACGTTGATAAAATATTAAACTGTTATTCAAAGAATTATAGATGAACATCTCCTTTATGCAAACGCTGTGACAGAATTCGAAAAAGCTTCACGAGGAAAGCACACTTTGCAATAATCTGAGTATTGCGCTCAGAAAAATACACTAGGCAATACAGATACCCGCCATTTTGGAGTCATCTAAAATCATAAATAGCATTACAAATATTCACTTACCTTTGAGGATCTTCATCAGAAGGCACTTCCAGGGATCCCAGGTCCACAAATGTTGCTTTGTTCGATAAAGTCCATAATTTGTCCAAATAGCTCCTTGTTGTTAGCGCGTTCAGTTAGCAACTCCAAGTGTAGGAAGCGCGTGGAAAATGTCACGACGAAAAGTAAAAAAAATTCTATTTACGTTCGTTCAAACATGTCAAACGTTGTATAGCATCAATCTTTAGGGCCTTTATCACTTAGAACTTCAATAATATTCTAACCGGACGATTGCAATGTCTTGAAAAACGTTTTGGAACACAGCTAACTCTCACGTGAATGTGCGCCAATGAACGCCAGTACCTTCCTGAGTCAACAACTTCCAACTTCCTCTGTTCACTCTCTGTTCATCATAGATGCCTTAAACAACTTTCTAAAATGAACCCTAAGTCACTGTGTGTTCGATAGGCAATGACTTGAAAGGACTACAAGCACCAGAATTCTCACTTCCTGGTTAGATTTTTCTCAGGTTTTTGCCTGCCATATGAGTTCTGTTATACTCACAGACGTCATTCAAACAGAAGAGGTTTTAATGACTCCAACCTAAGTGTATGTAAACTTCCGTAGTCCATGTATGGCGCTGCAGCCACTGAGCCATGTGTGTGTGGGATCACGCACTTCTTATGTTAGCCCTCCGTCGTCACTGCCTTTGGCCTGACGCAGTCTCTAGTTAACCTGTCTGGGAACCGAAGGCTACTCATAATGTACTGAAGCGAGCGGGACTTGTCGTCACGAATGTGCAAAAAATATATATTTTTACGTTCGTTCAAACATGTCAAACGTTGTATAACATAAATCTTTAGGGCCTTTTTCAACCAGAGCTTCAATAATATTAAAGGCGGACGATTGCATTGTCTTACTAAACGTTTCGGAACAAAAGGGTTCCCATGGGCGCCCGCGTCATAGTAGTAATGGCCCTCCCCCTGTGACCAACTTCCCAAGCCTCTCTTTGGGTCAGTTTCTACCATAGAAGACTCAAACCACTTTGTAAAGACTGTTGACATCTAGTGGAAGCCTTAGGAAGTGCTAAATGATTAATAAGTCCCTGTGTGTTTCAATGGCAAAGGTTTGAAGTGATTCCACACATCAGATTTCCATTTCCTGTTAGGATTTGTCTCCCATATGAGTTCTGTTATACTCACAGACACCATTCAAACGTTTTAGAAACGTTAGTGTTTTCTATCCAAATCTACTAATTATATGCATATTCTAGTTACTGGGCAGGAGTAGTAACCAGATTAAATCGGGTACGTTTTTTTATCCGGCCGTGCAAATACTGCCCCCTATCCCCAACAGGTTAATCCACTCACTTCTTCCTCTCTCTCTCTCTCTCTGGACATCTAATAAGATACAACGCACACACGGAGGAAGGAAGGAATGGGTAAGATCCTATAGTTCTACAGGCCAGGGTTTAAGATTGACGGCCTCCCAGAATGAACTGCAGATTACAGATCAACAAAACTCATCTCTTTAAGTCAATATTCAAGTGTTAATCAAATCAAATTGTGTTGGCCACATAGACGTGTTTAGCAGATGTTATTGCGGGTGTAGTGTACCAATTTTCACTCTTCCACCTGCGTTTTAGGTTTTCTACAGGTCCAGTTTCTCACACAGTGAACACAGGAGGATTTGAGAGTGAGCAGTTACTGCTCTGTGTTCATCATTTAATGTGTAAATGATGTAATTTCTCCTATATTCTGGCCTGACAGACTTATGGAGACTGGGTGTATTGGAGCATGTAATCAGGAGCTTCAGTCGGCTCGTTCAGGGAGAACTATTATTATGAAGACCTTTTCAACTGTCAAAACAATTGCAAGTTCTATATGCCCGCACAACCAAGAGGTTCCCCAGTAAACATTCGGTGCTGCGGCACCCCATCATTTCTAGCTTGCTAGTTTGTTGGCTTGCTAGCACAAAATGACAAGTTCATATTTCTTGAGCCAACCAAAAAACTGAACAAGCGAGTTATATACACACACTGACTTGTTGCTATCAGATCTACTAAACAAAATGATCAATGTTTATTTCCTGTTTTATCTGTTTGCTCTGGTGGTGTTGGCTACATTAGGCTAGCACAGGAATAACCACATAGCTAACGTGATGTGACTGTATAGAAAGCTGAGCATAACCTGGTTATTCAGCTAGATAGATGAAGTTCCCTCACGACAGCCAACAATATAACTAATTGTTTACATCAAAAGTTGGCTAGCAGCAGTACAATCAACCTCCCCCCGTCCCGTCCTGTCTCCAATCTCTCTCCTAGGTCTTTGTTTGCTTCCTCCAAAACGCAACTATATTTTACCCAGGTGTATTGCCCACTTAGTTTCAACAAACGTACTGTAATTTTAATGAACTGCTAGCTTGTGCTAGGCATGTATTATCAACCTCACGTTACGAGACCTAGCCAGTGGTTTGTTTACCTTGTGGTAATAATTGTGAACTGCATATTAATTACACCAGGATGATATATAACACGAAGCAAACAAATTGCAAATTAACCTTAAAATATTCCATTCTGCACACCCTCATGATAGTGATATTTGCTAATGTCTCTCTCCTGAGCCTACCTTCATTACAAGGGTGGGGCTTGCACTAATCCATTTCATGTCGGCATGTACAGTAGCTGGCGTCCTTCAACATGGTTAGCCTCGTTAATTGTCTGATAAAAAAACAAAAACCCACAGTGATCTTGCTAGTATCAGCAAATTATTTCCCACACAAGTTCTCAGATGTGAGTGCTTTTCCTATATCAAATTGTATCATTTATAATGGAGAAAACATCTCAACAAAATGTAAACAATGTGTGAGGATTTGTTAATCCTGTTTCAGTATAGAAATGACAAGCCACATGTACAGGTGCATTGGACATGCCCACAAGGCCAATAAAAATCCCATCATACAGTGTGTTCGGAAAGTATTCAGACCTCGTGACTTTTTCCACATTTTGTTACGTTGCAGCCTTATTCTAAAATTGATTAAATCTTTTTTTTCCCTCAATCTACGCACAATACCCCATAATGCAAATGTATTCAAAATGTATTCAAAATTAACTGAAATATCACATAAGTATTCAGACCTTTTTCTCAGTACTTTGTTGAAGCACCTTTAGGCAGCCTCGAGTCTTCTTGGGTATGACACTACAAGCTTGGCACACCTGTATTTGGAGTTTCTCCCATTCTTCTCTGCAGAGCCCCATCATACAAATGCATAACAGTCATTTTCAACCAGGCAGGTGGCGACACAAAAGTCAGAAATAACGATATAATTCATGCCTTACCTTTTGAGATCTTCTTCTGTTGGCACTCCAATATGTCCCAGAAACATCACAAATGGTCCTTTTGCCTAGAGAGGTTAAGCTCTGTCAGGTTGGATGTTGAGTGTTGCTTGCACAACTATTTTCAGGTCTCTCCAGAGATGTTTGGTCAGGTTCAGGTCAGGGCTTTGGCTGAGCAAGTCAAGGACATTCAGAGACTTGTCCTGAAGCCACTCCTGCGTTGTCTTGGCGGCGTGCTTAGGGTCGTTGTCATGTTGGAAGGTGAACCTTCGCCCCAGTCTGAGGTCTTGAGCGCTCTGGAACTTGTTTTCATCAAGGATCCCCACAGCATGATGCTGCCACCACCATGCTTCACCGTAGGGATGGTGCCAGGTTTCCTCCAGACGTTATGCTTGACATTCAGGCCAAAGAGTTCAATCTTGGTTTCATCAGACCAGAGAATATTGTTTCTCATGGTCTGAGAGTCTTTAGGTGCCTTTTGGCAAACTCCAAGCAGGCTGTCATGTGCCTTTTACTGAAGAGTGGCTTCTGTCTGGCCACTCTACCATAAAGGCCTGATTGGTGCAGTGCTGCAGAGATGGTTGTCCTTCTGGAAGGGTCTCCCATCTCCACAGTGGAACTCTGGAGCTCTGTCAGTGACCATCGGGTTCTTGGTCACCTCCCTGACCAAGGCCCTTCTTCACCGCTTGCTCTTGGGCACCTTCAATGAGGCAGACATTTGTTGGTATCCTTCCCCAGATCGGTGCCTCGACACAATCCTGTCTTGGAGCTATACAGTCAATTCCTTCGACCTTATGGCTTGGTTTTTGCTCTGACATGCATGGTCAACTGTGAGATCATTATATAGACATGTATGTGCCTTTCCAACTCATGTCCAATCAATTGAATTTTTCAAGTTGTAGAAACCTCTCAAGGATGACCAATGAGGATGGAAAAAGGATGCACCTGAGCTCAATTTCGAGTCATAGCAAAGGGCCTTAATAGTTACGTAAATAAGGTATTTCTGTTTTTTATTTGTATTAAATTTGCAAACATTTCTAAAAACCTGTTTTCGCTTTGTCATTATGGGGTATTGTGTGTAGATTGCAGAGTTTTTTTTAAATTTAATTTAATCAATTTTAGAATAAGGCTGTAACGTAACAAAATGTGGAGAAAGTCAAGGGGTCTGACTACTTTGCGAAGGCACTGTATGTCTGCGTTGGTTATGCATGCCATAAGAAAATCTTACATCCACTTTAACCAAGAGGGTAGAGCACGCATAGTGGAGGCAATAGAAAAATAACCTGGAGAGTGACTACAGTGAAGTGTCACTTTTTCCATGGTCTGCAAAGTAGCCATGTAATGTATGAGTTCCATCCCTGTATGGCTGGCCGGGACACATCCCTGCTCAAATGACACTTGTAGCTAGCATGCCAACCACTGGAGAGTGTAGCAGAATGAAGAAAATCTGAGCAAATTTGCAGGAAGAGATCCTCCTGCAGCAGAGATGCTTAGGCAGGAGGAGACACTACTTCAAGTTTCAGGGGGTGTTACATCACAGTGGCCACTAGAACTCACCTGCAGCTTACCTCTGTGTGCAGTCACACCCCTTTCACCACCACCTATGCTACGGACAGTGTAACTCAGCTACCGACTGTGTGATCTGAGTCAATGTAGCAGAATGAAATACCCACAATGTATTCTGTGGGTGCTATATTTGCTCTGCTCTGCTGGCTGTTTAGATTGATGCGGAGGTGGTGAGTGAGTGTAGCAGAGGGGTGAGTGTATAGTACATGTGAGCTAGTTGACAGGTGAGTGCTAGGCTCTTTCTTAATTCATCCTTCCTCTATTCCTCTCCTCGCCTCATTAGTGAAGAATAATACAAGGGAGGGACCTTGTACATTCTCCACCAATACAGTTGCGATACAATACAGGTGAGGAGATGGGATGCGAGTAATAAGGGAAGACCAAGTGAGACAACTCTAGGAGCCTTTATTGTGGTGATGTCACCCGCTCTGAGATCTACAGTTCTGTTATCCTAGCCCAACCAAGGCCATAGTTTTGGTAGGATAATGGACGCTGCTTTGTGGGTGCTGTTGTGGACAGAGGTTGCATCCTAGGTCAGCCATACAGGGATTGGAAAACCCACACCAATGATCAAGGACATCAGCTGCAAATCTGTGCAATATCAGTACAGCACTTTGAGATATCAGCTGATGTAAGAAGGGCTATATAAATACATTTGATTGATTGATTGAACTTTCATTATCAAAAATGGATTCGTCCCCGGACTTAATGACCATCCCACCCACGAATACTATGGTCAAAACCTTGAGAAAACAACTTGACTAAGTTAGCTAGTTTAGCTGGCTAGCTGTTTGGGTTTCCGCAGTTAATTTTTGCTGCTCTTCAAAAAGTCGTTAAAAAGGTCTACAACATGGACCACCGCTTATTACATAACTTTATGCTAAGTGCTGCTTGCATTTGTCCCTTAGTTAAACCACTTTATGTAATGTCCTCGTCCAATAATGTGCAGATGGATACTTATTATTAGGCTATACTGTAGCATTTCAGAGAACCGGTGAGGAAAAGCCATATTGAGACCCTCTGGCTCAGAAGAATTTCGAGGCTCCGTTAGGGTCTCTTGGTAGTAGCCTACCTTTGTTTTCTCTGTGTACATGAGTATTCAAGTCTGATAGAGCGAATGATAAGTGGGTATATCACTGAGCCACATAGTTAATGTGTCTCTGTGAGAGGGCATGGATGGGCAGGGCTGGGTGATTGCTGCTGCCCACTGCCATCTTATACCCTCTACCCTCAGCTCTCTGCTGTGTCATGGAGCTGTAGGTTGGAAAGCTATTTGGCTGTCCTCTCTCTCTTCATCCAAACCAGATTGTACCGGTTTTCCACTACTGTTCCAGTCAGAAGTAGGACAGAGCAGGGCAATTCCACGGTAACGGAATTACGCTTTGGCTCATTCACTTTAAAATGTATGTCACACAAAAAACGTTATCGAAGTTTAACAAACCATACAAATCTATGCACAAGGACTACGTTTAACAATTTCTACTGAAAAATGTACAAAAATGAATTTGGTGCAAGAAATGTACAGATGCAATCTTTGGTAACGGAATTATGGTAAAATCTCCCTCAGGTTTTTTTATGGAACCACGTTTTCCAAAGACTGTTAAATATCTGCAGAAAGAATGGGATGTCAGCTATGACATGGCACCTTGAGTTTAAAGAAATCTCTTTTGGTTATTGAACTACAGTAAGTGAAGTGGGTTTACACCTTGTAATGGAATTATGGTAACGGAATTACATCATGGATCCCTGATCTCTACTACACAGAAATGCATAATTATGGATATGAATGTCATTTTCATGTTTCACAAATCTGGACATCACAGTAGACTACAGTGCAGTACAATACAACAGAGTAGGGTAGAGTTCAGTACAGTACAATATACTGTACTCTACTACTTTTCTGTACAGTATTGTACTATGTTTTAACTGTAGTATTGTACTGTGCTCTACTCATTGTACTGTAATGTACTGTGCTATCCAAACTTGTGAAACATAATTCTATGATGGGTTCAGATTTGGTCCAGTCCGGTTCGTCTGTGGATGTTATCATCAAGGCCAGGGTGGAGTGACCATATTTCAACTACTTTTTAACGTCCATGGATGTCCGGTGTTGGTCAGTGCTCAGCGGGTGTGGATGCTGGTCACAGTGAATGGAAATAGTGGGCTCATGGGTAGGTGTCAGTAAGAGGTGATATTAACTGGAGAGTGAGAGGGAGGGGTTGTCCAGACTGTTTTAACTCTCTTGGTTTGACAACCAGACAACAGAATGAGTAAGAAAACAGCTCTGAGCGCAACATAACAGCATGCCAGTGGAAGGGAGGACATTAGCAGGTGACCCAACTGTGGTTTGTGACTTATGATTTCCCATTGTAGCCAATTCAGTTGCAGTAATTCCATTTGTTTTTTTTGGGGCAATTCCATTCCCAAATTGGTAACGGAGTTATGAGTTTTAATCACTTAATAATTCATGAATAAAATCACTATGATTGGTAGGTCTTTCATTTTGTTACTCTGTGAACTTTCATTATCCTCCCTCATGAGTGAGAGAAATTAGAAAATATCTTGAAGATATGCAGGGTTTTGGTAACGGAATTACAAGGCAATATTTCTTAAAGGCGGCAATGAATTTAACTAAATATATGTGTTGATATTCCGTGAACATTATTGTGTGTTGATGCATTTCTGATAGCTTTTTCTGGTAGATGTTTTCTAAAACCCCTTTTCCATATGTTTATCCAGAAATCAAAGCCTTTGCTTATGCCTCATTTTTCAGATGGGGAAAGGGTTAAAAAATGTATATGCCTTAATTTCCCAAAAATCTATACTCTTAGCTTTCATTTGACACCCAATTTGATATTCTGGACCAGACAGATGGACCGATGAAGAGAGGGATGGAGGGGGGAAGGGTGGGAGGGCAGGGCAGGGCAGGGGGAGTTTGATGAGCCGTAAATCTGTAGTAAGTGTTATTTTTGGGGATCTCCATGAGCTGTTGTGATGGCAGCAGCTACTCATCCTGGGGTCCAGACAGAACATGAAACATGACGTCATACAGAACATTAATAGACCAGAACAGCTCAAGGATAGAACTACATACAAATTAAATCCCCTAGTTTGGACACAGAGAGGCTATATTGTGGAGAATTGGGATTAGAATGGGGATGTTCTATTTGAAGAGGTTAGAGATAAACACAAACATTATGTATGGGGAGGTTTGGCCTTGCTTTTCTGAAATATCAGAGTTCTGACTACAGTCTGTGTACTTAACTCACTTCACACACTATTCTTTCTTCTCTCTTGTGTATGTCAGTGGGGGATGGGTTGTGTGTTTTATTGCAGTTTTGTGTTCTGAAGTCTCCTTGCCGATGCCAGGTAAAAGCTGCTCAGTAGAACATGAGCTGCACAGGAGTACAGAGCACATCACACAAATGCATCCACAGACACGCATGCATGCATGAACACACTCCCCTCTAATAGAGCAACAGTCCTCAAGAACACAATGTCCCCAATTTATAGTACACTTGACACGTGTGTGTTTGTTTGCTCTAGTTCCAAAGAATCTTTGGGAAAAGCACAAACACACAGCCTGTCCAATGCATTTAAAAGCAGGTGGCTGGTTTACACTCTACGTCAGGCATGGGCAAAGGCCGGCCCGGGAGCGGTATGCGTAATCATGCTCCGGTCACAAAGAATTTGGCTTGTAAAGTTTTGAAGAATGTATTTGTTATTCAAATTAAAACCCCAATGAATACTCACCTTTGTGTCATGATTTAACTCCCACCGCTTGTGGGACTTTTATTTCGAAGGCACAATATAAATAAATATATAAATAAATGCACGGGGACAGACAGTGACTGACAGGCTGACACACACGTCACAGTTACAAATAGTAGCTAGCTAGCTATAAATTGTGCAAAAATGAGTTTTTCAAAGGAAAGGAAAGTAGACAATGAATGTAGGGTGTTCCAGCCAAGAGTGGACATTGAAATATTTATTTATTGAGGTATCGGGTAAAGCTGTGTGCTTAGTGTGCAAAGAGAGCATTGCTTTCTTGAAAGACTACAACTTGTCCTGACACTTCCAGACAAAGCATGCAGAGAAATATAGGAATATGTCTTCTGAGCAGAGGGCATCAAAAGAGTTGCTTTCTCAGTTGCATAAGGGCCTTTGACAACTGCATTCAGCAAACGACAGAATTGTGAGAGCTAGCTATGTACTGTCCCACAAAATTGATAAACATAGCAAGCTATTCGTTGAGGGCGAATTCATTAAATAATTTTTTATTGACTCTGCAGTAATACTTTGCCCCGACAAAAAAAGAGCTGTTTGAAAATGTTTCCCTGTCAAGACGAACAGTGACACGGCGTGTTGAGGACATCGCAGAGAATATGGAACAACAGTTGAAAGACAAGGTAAAGGATTTCTCCTATTTCTCCTTGGCCCTGGATGAGAGCAGTGATGGACGTGACACGGTGCAATTGTTGATTTTCTTACGAGTCATAACCCCAGACTGTTAAATTACAGAGGAGCTTGCTTCAGTGCACTTAATGAAGAGCACAACCACAAGGAAATATTTATTGGAGGAGGTTAATAAGTTTGTGGCAAAGCTGGGACTGAGTTTTGAAAAGGTATCCAGGGTGCCCAAACTTGACAGGATAAAACTTTGGCCTTCTGAAAAGGATACAACATCAAGTAGCTGAGCTGAACCTAGATCAGAAAATAATTTTCCTGCATTGCATTATTCATCAGGAGGTGCTCTGTAAATGTGTCCTGAAAATGAGCCATGTTGTGGATACAGTCACTAAAGTGGTAAACTTCATAAGAGCAAAATCTTTAAACCACAGCCAGTTTGTCTCACTGTTGGAAGAGACAGTCGGGTCTTGCAGATCTACCCTTCCACACAAACGTGAGATGGCTGAGTTTGGGGAAGGTGCTTAAAAGGGTCTGGGACCTGAAGTCGGAGATTGCAGAGTTTTTGTAAATGAAAGGAAATATGTGGATTTCCGTCAACTGCAAGATAAAGAATGGTTGGCTGATTTTGCCTTCACTGTGGACATCATGGCCCTCATGAATGAACTGAATTCCAAACTACAAGGGAAGGTCCTTTTTGCACATCAGATGTACAGCCTTGTCAAAGCCTTCAAGGGAAAATGACTCATCCTGACCCGCCAAGTAGAAGCCAACAATCTCACCCACCTTCTGACATGACTAGTCTGTTCCCTATCAGATGACCAGCGGGAGAAGCATACATCGCTGCTGCGTGCTTTGAACAGTGAATTGTGAGAATTTCAAAGTGTTGGGAAATGACATGGTGTTGGTTTCCTCTCCTTTCACCTTCAATGTGGATAACGCTTCTACTGACCTGCAACTTGAGCTTATCGATCTTCAGTCTGATGCAGTGATTGGAGAACTATTCAAACAATGTCACTGACGAGGTTCTATGCATCCCTGGATGAACAAAACATTCTAAAGATTAGGAGTTATGCTCAGAAGATGTTTGGGTCAACCTATGTATGTGAACAGAATATAACACGTCAAGGCACAGATAATCCGTTACTGACTCTCACCTCTCAGCAATCCTGCGCATAGCGACGTCAGAAACTATACCTGACTTCACTGCTCTAGTCAATGCCCATCAGAGAGTTCATTGAGTAGTTTAAATGTAATCTTGAGCGTTCTCTCTTTCTTGTGTTTTTGTGCATACCCGTTAACAAGAGTTCTGTCCGTGGTGCTGAAAGCACAGTGTACTTTTCCCTCCGTGTAGTTCATTGCCTGTTTAATAATGAAAATACCTACCAAAAGGAGAACATGGAAGTGGTTTATTTCTGTGCATGTTAAAAAAGTAAAATAAGTAGCATATTTGGATGTGATTTACAGTAGATATGTCTGTCAACACAGTCATAGACATGTATAATCCTGTAATATGATTCTGGCCCGCGATGGCAAAAATATATGCTAATGTGGCCCTCCATGGAAAATAATTGTCCAGGCCTGCTCTACATGAATGGTACACATCTGCCCTTAGCTTAACCCTTCTGTTAACTGTGGCAGGTAATATGTCTGCTTTCTCACAGGCAGCCCAATTCTGATATTATTTTCACATCAGATCTGGTTGGCCAAAATACCTATTTGTGAAAAAATCAGCCTAATTGTGTGTGAGGTTGTATGTGCTGAATTTGGCATTGTTGATTACTGACACACTGTTCATTTAGATATCTAGTTTATACTGACAGTATATTGATGAGGACCTGTACTAGGTTACCTCACATGAATACTGGATGATTTTTTTTGTATGCATTTTTATCTAGACTTATCCAGTCTAATTTCCCAGAAAAGAAAAACAATTTGGTACATAATAGATTATGGATTATGATCTATTATCTGGTTCAAACCAGCAGGTAGTGTGAAGGCCTGGTCTGGAGTTACAATCACAAACCATCCATCTGCCCCGTCTGTCTTTCTGTCTCGTGTGTGTGTCCCCAGGCTAATAGTGTGGAAGCGCCAACCAATCCTGTTTGATTAAGCTACCACGCAGGGGGTCCATTTAATGCACTATAACATGTGACTGACCCCTAACACTTGATGAGTGTGCAGTATTATACATCCAACTCAGCTTAGCCCTCCCAATCCCCTCAGCTGCTGCAGTGGAAAGTGGAAGTAATGTTCTGGTTTGGCTAGCCGTCTGGAGTTCTAGGCCAATGTATTCTAGGCCAATGTATAGATCCCCCCCCCCCTCCTCTTCCCTCTCCTCATCTTCCCTCTGGCGTCATCGTCCCCTCTTTCTCTCCCATCGCCCCAAATCGCACAGCTCTACCATTTGTCTCTGTGGATAAGCCCCAGTTCATACCACACACACATTGATGTGGCCTAGCCGTGTTGGTGGTTGCATGTGGAGGGGAGCAGCAGTTGGTTCTAGGCTATAGTAAAGGCCTCTCACATCACCACCCCCCTCGTGTCACTTCTCATCAACAGCCCAGTGCCTCCACACAGACTGACTGGAGGGACACCACTGTTACAGATGCAGGCACGACTGACTGTTTCTTTCCCCATCTCTCTGTGTGTCTCTGTCCCTCTCTCTCTGCTTTCTCGGTTTCTGTTTGTCCCCTTCTCCCTTTCTGTCCCCCTCTCTCTTTGTCTCTGTCCTCCTCTCTCTTTCTGCTTTCTGTCTCTGACTTCTCTGTCTTCCCTCTCTCTGTTGCCCCTCCTCTCTTCATGGTTCATGTAAGAATTGCCAGCTTTTCCGCCCCAGGTCTTTCTCTTTGAGCGCTGTGTGTGTTCAACAGGTCTTTGAGCAGTGCATCATGCGTTTGTGTTTTCGGAGTGTTAGTCCTGCTAATACCAGGTTTCACGCCACATTAGTCATACCTGCTGCTCTTGTTTTTCTTACAAACACCTTTGTAGTGACCGCTGTGCGGATCAGCCTGCACTTTCAATCAGACACCTCTCCATTGATCTCGATCAGACCATACATGCGCCTAGCAGAGCACCTATGTGATAACTCAGCTTAGTAGACCTGTACTGATCTTAGTAATGTTTGAGCATACTTGTTGAATGGTGCACTGTAAAGCTCTATCTGAACCTATCAAGATGTATTGGATCCAGTTGACCACATGATGTTTAGTGATGGGGGGAGGGGGAAACTATACAGTAACCTATCACAGTATTATTTTGGATGATATTATATCGATACTTGACTCCATACTTGTTTTTTTCACTAGGTAGAATTATCGAATGCTAGTAGGGTGTACCTACATCAAAACTCTGGTATTTATCATAGCTTGTTCTCCATCTTTTTTTAAATAGTGGGCCAACATGTTTTCAGCACTTTTTATTTCCATGAATGATCAACTAATTTTATCATGCTCTCTCGTCTCTGCAGCAGACATATAGAGAGCAATATGTTTGGAACATCAAATCACAATAGAATTGCAGTATCGAATCTCAATAGATATAGAATCGTGAGAATTGCAATACATATCGTGAGGTCCCTGGCAATTCCTATCTGTCGCTCTCTGAGACAGAGCAACATGCTGAGGTGGTGCATCTGGTCCATTCTCCCCTGGTGAGAGCCGGAGAGAGCAGGACTCGGCTCTGTTGTTTGACCTGCTGCTGTCAGCCCAAATGTTCAAATGGCACCTCTCACCCTCTCCCTTTCTACCTCTCTCACGCCACAACGTAATGCCAAAATGGCTACTCATCATTTTGCCACAGTGAATTACTCCATCCATAGTTGTCCTATCCAGGCTTGAAACTTCCAGGATAGTCTGCATTTTTGGGCTATGGAAATGAGCCTAGATGTCCCATTGGTGATATGACAGTATAAACTGGGGGATATTTGTAAAATAGACCTACATGGAATCACCATCAGACAGTGAATGTTAAGACTTGCTATTTATAAACTGGGAGTTGTGTAATAAGTAGGCTATTATATATGGTAGGGATTAGACTGAAAGGACAGGGGCAGCATCTTTAACCCGCTGTTTCCCAAATTTCCCAAACAAATACAATATGACTGGATCAATCCCCTCAGGGTTAATTTGGCCAGGCATAATTAGGAGAACTATTAACAATAAAAATACAGTATGATGTTCTACAACATTATTTTCCACCAAATCACCATCTGTGGGCCTCACTAGTCCTCCATAACCGTTCACTTGAATTTACCAAACAATCAGAGCACTTGTAGCCCTAAAGGTGTCGTAATCAATATAAGTTATTGGATAGAGCATGAAGTATGTGGTCAGTTGTGTATGATTTAATGTCTCATCATGGGTCAGGTCAGTGTTCTTTAGGCTAAACTGCCACAGTTGGACATGTGACCAACAGGTAAGCCCCCCCTGCTTTGTCCTTGCCTGTGGTGTTCCCCTAACCCAGGCTGCTGGCTGACAGTCTGCAGTCGTGTGTGTTGTACTCGTTCTGTGCGTGCAGGTGTTAAGCCCACTGTTAGCCCACCCTACTGATGAGAAGTGACGGGAAAAGACCTGGCTCAAATACAGGGGCCAGACTCCCTGCCTTAGATAAGGGGTGGGGGGGGTGTCAGGGGTCTGTCCTAAACACAGAGGGCTCCAAATGTACCCCATTCTGGAGGGAGAGGGCTCACCAGGGAGAGGAGGAGAAGCGGTGCTCATCAAGGCAGAAGCTAATCTGTGTTGATGCTTTTATGTAACACTAGGTCACATGACCTTGCAGTGCTGTGATGTCACGTCTGCCCTACACTTGTTTTTGTGCAATCAGTCGCTAGTTCTCCTGCCTTGGAGACGCATGCAGAGGATTGACACACACACCAACTGACACACGCAGCCCTGGCTTGTCCCCTCATCTCTACCAATGCTCTCCACACTCCGGTGGGACTCAGAGAACATAAAAAGAAAGGGTGCGAGGGACTAGAAAATAGGAATTTCTGATTCTACTGGAGGAGAGTGAACAGACAGCCCGATGAGAGAGCGGGTGGTACGGGTGCAAGGCCAGGACGAGATGGCCATGAAGCTGCTGTTCTGGGAACTGGAGCAGCACCTCAAGAGGTAAACTAAGACTGAAACTGGAAATAGACAATATCGACCTTGTCCTCCTTTCCTGGAGCTAGTCTACTGTTGACTATACCGACCTAGTCCCCCCTTACTGGAGCTAGTCTACTGTTGACTATACCGACCTAGTCCCCCCTTACTGGAGCTAGTCTACTGTTGACTATACCGACCTAGTCCCCCCTTACTGGAGCTAGTCTACTGTTGACTATACTGAACTAGTCCCCCCTTACTGGAGCTAGTCTACTGTTGACTATACCGACCTAGTCCCCCCTTACTGGAGCTAGTCTACTGTTGACTATACCGACCTAGTCCCCCCTTACTGGAGCTAGTCTACTGTTGACTATACCGACCTAGTCCCCCCTTACTGGAGCTAGTCTACTGTTGACTATACTGAACTAGTCCCCCCTTACTGGAGCTAGTCTACTGTTGACTATACCGACCTAGTCCCCCCTTACTGGAGCTAGTCTACTGTTGACTATACTGAACTAGTCCCCCCTTACTGGAGCTAGTCTACTGTTGACAATACTGACCTAGTCCCCCCTTCCTGGAGCTAGTCTACTGTTGACTATACCGACCTAGTCCCCCCTTACTGGAGCTAGTCTACTGTTGACTATACTGACCTAGTCCCCCCTTACTGGAGCTAGTCTACTGTTGACTATACCGACCTAGTCCCCCCTTACTGGAGCTAGTCTACTGTTGACAATACTGACCTAGTCCCCCCTTACTGGAGCTAGTCTACTGTTGACTATACCGACCTAGTCCCCCCTTACTGGAGCTAGTCTACTGTTGACTATACCGACCTAGTCCCCCCTTACTGGAGCTAGTCTACTGTTGACTATACCGACCTAGTCCTCCCCTACCATGCCTGCTAACAGGGTTAGTGTCTTAATACTGTAGTTGAAGAGGTATAGACTGTATGTCTGCTCTTACTGTACAGGAGTCTGGAAACAAGCCAAGGAAGGGATGCACTAAGCTGCATTGTCTTTCTTTTGTCTTGGTCAGCCTAATGATTGGTCTGACGATTGGTGTTAAGTGTAGAGATGGGCATTTGAAGTGATTTCAGAATATGAATGTTTTTTCAGACATCCGAATAGTCTAAATATGTTATTTTTCCATAAAAACGTAATTTTAAAATGTCAATGGAGACCTGATCGCGTGACTTGAGAAAGCTGGTGCGCTGCACTCGTTTTAGCAGAAGGGTGGGGGAAGGGCAAGAGAGGTGCAAGGGCCGGTGTGTGTGACAGGCTGTGTGTGGCACAGAGGAAGATAGCGAAAGTAGCCAAACCGACTCGTGCTAGTTAGACAAACTTGTTGATGCCATAGGTAATCTATCATACCATCTGGTAGTGCCTGTCTTGACTGCATCAAATCATTGCAAAGAAGCTAGCTAGCTACAGTAGCAAGCATAGCTGCGGAAAGTACTTTGGGGGTGCAACTTTTTGCCCACGCTACAGACTGCTATATCGCTGCAGAATGCTATGTATTTCTCTCTCTACCATTTGTATTTCATAGACCTTTGACTATTCGATGTTCTTATAGGCACTATTTCATTGCCAGCCTAATCTCGGGAGTTGATAGGCTTGAAGTCATAAACAGCGCTGTGCTTCAAGCATTGCGAAACGCTGCTGGTAAATGGAGGAAAGTGCGGTTTGAATGAATGCTTACGAGCCTGCTGCTGCCTACCACCGCTCAGACTGCTCTATCAAATATCAAATTATAGACTTAATTGTAATATAATAAACACAGAAATACGAGCCTTAGGTCATTAATATGGTCAAATCCGGAAACTATAATTTCGAAAACAAAACGTTTATTCTTCCAGTGAAATACGGAACCGTCGTTGGCAACCCTAAGTCTAAATATTGCTGTTGCATTGCACAACCTTCAATGTTATGTCATAATTATGTAAAATTCTGGAAAATGAATGATGGTCTTTGTTAGGAAAAAATGGTCTTCACACAGTTCGCAACGAGCCAGGCGACCCCAAACTGCTGCATATACCCTGACTGCTTACACTGAACGCAAGAGAAGTGACACAATTTCAGGCACCGCATTGATTATATGCAACGCAGGACAAGCTAGTTAAACTAGTAATATCATCAACCATGTGTAGTTAACTAGTGATTATGTTAAGATAGATTTTTTTTTTTGTAAATAAGTTTAATGCTAGCTAGCAACTTTACCATGGCTCCTTGCTGCCTGCACTCGCGTAACAGGTGGTCAGCCTGCCACGCCGTCTCCTGGTGGATTGCAATATAATCAGTCATAATCGGCGTCCAAAAATGCCGATTACCGATTGTTATGAAAACTTGAAATCGGCTCTAATTAATCGGCCATTCCGATTAATCAGTCGACGACTAGTTACTACTTAGCTATATGGAATTGGTTTAAGAAGGTCATACCAATAATAATTTTGCTAATTGATTTTGAATTTTAAGACTCCTTGAAGTTTCCATATATACTTCAATTTTTTCGACTGGTACTGGGGGACCTTCAGGCGAGTTTTGTGAGACCTGTGGGCGTCGTAGAACAAAGCATGTTCGTGAGAGTTTTACCTTTACACAGAGGGGTCTTATTAGTGTCTAGCCAAAACTGTTCGGATGCTACAGACAGAAGTTGGCAGATCGGCTGTACCGACTTCAGACGAGTCCCAAGACGCTTTTGGGGTTTGTAGAGCCAAACCGCTCGGACACTACAGACGATTTTGTGAGAAGACAGATTTTCGGGATGTTTCATGGTCTGACAAACGCCGTTCTAGCTCTGTCACCGTTCACCGCAGATTCGGAAGTATTACATAGGTGGAAGCGGTGGATTGTGACCCAGCCAATGCAAAAAAAGCATATCTCTAGCTTAAACTGACACATTTTTATGGGGATTTGTTTATTATTATGCAAATTATATTTCCGGGTGGGCATCGACCTTAAATGGTTAAACGGAGATGGAGAAGCCTACTGGTTTATCGACCCTACCACTCGCCATCATACATACATAGTTCCCGGCTGCACATCACAAAAGGGCAGTTTGAAATGCGCCAATTAAAATTAGAATTTTGATTACAACATGCGCATAGGCTCTTTCTGTTTTAACGGAATAGGGTCAAAAAGAATTTCAGCTCAGATTTACTCGAGGCATACAACACAGTGTCGGTAATGCCTATAGGCCTAGTGTAGTAGTAATACTACTTTAAAGTGTGTCACTTCATTTGTCAGTTTAGTTGTGTGATGGTTGTGTTGAGGTTGCATGCTGATTGTATGGCATTGGTCAGTATGTGGTTGGTGCATGCATGATGTAGGTGAGTGTTTGTCCTGATATTAGTGTGGGATTGGGATCAGAGAATCACTGACTTCAGTAGGTCTCCAACCTAACTATGCAATATGCAGCCATATGGCACTAAAGGCCCTGCTACATAGTGGTCAAAATGTTAGGCTACATGGAGCTTTTAATAGAGCTTATCTTAGATCTGTGTTTAGGGAATCTCTACATCTACCTATTGAGCCCATACTCCATGCCATCATCCCAGAAACTGCTTATCAGTAAATCACATATCGAATGGACAAAAGAAGCAGTATTGTCAGAATTGGTGCTCAAATACCTGGGTCCGAGCCAGAATGGCCCATGTACATTAACTACTTATTTTTTTATTAGAATTTGTTTTTATTTAGGGTTTGGGTTAAGGGTGGGGTTGATAAATCACTTCTGTGATTGGAAAATACTGTGCTTCTAACCTTTCCATTATGCCAGATAGTGACCTCCGACCTCAGCAATATGCTGCTTGTCATTGGCTGCGTACGTACAGGTCAGTGACACTGAGAAGGAACAGAACAGAACATTGGTTAAGCGCAGCTTCCTGAAAGCCTGTCCCACTATGACCCTGGGTGCTTTATGAATGGAGCCCAGTATAGCTCAGGGCTAAGTAGCTTTGGTCGCAGTGTTACCGTGTTGTGTGTGTTTAGGTAGACTGAGGTTAGGTTGTGCTCTTCCCAGGTGTATATTTGGGTCTGTCTAATAGGTTAAAGACACCTCCAGGCAAAGAGGACAGGAAGTGTAGAAAATATCAGGAACACCTTCTCTTTCCATGACATAGCTTTCACCTGGTCAACCTATGATGACTTATTGTCACCTGTTAAATCCACTTCAGTCAGTGTAGATGAAGGGGAGGAGACTGGTTAAATAAGGATTAGACAATTGAGACATGGATTGTGTATGTGCGCCATTCAGAGGGTGATTGGGTAAGACAAAATATTTAAGTGCCTTTGAACGAGGTATGGTAGTAGGTGCCAGGTGCACTAGTTTGAGTGTGTCAAGAACTGCAACGCTGCTGGGTTTTTCCATTTCAAAAGTTTCCTGTGTGTATCAAGAATGCTGTTTTCAACACTCTACCGCACCTGCCATTTCAACCTCTGAATGCCCGGCTATGAAAAGCCAAGTGACATTTACTCCTGATGTACTGACCTTGCACCCTCTACAACAACTGTGATTATTATTTGCCCTTGCTGGTCATCTTAGAAAAATCTGTCCTTAATGGCCATGTACCGTTATAAATCTCCACCCGGCACAGTCAGAGCCTAGCTACTCTCTAGGTTTCTTCCTAGGTTCCTGCCTTTCTAGGGAGTTTTTCCTAGCCACTGTGCTTCTACATCTGCATTGCTTGCTGTTGGGGATTTTAGGATGGGTTTCTGTATACCACTTTGTGACATCTACTGCATTTGATTGAATGGTCCACCACCCAAAGGACATCCAGCCAACTTGACACAACTGTGGGAAGCATTGGACTCAATATGGGCCAGCCTCCCTATGGAATGCTTTCGACACCTTGTAGAGTCCATGCCCTGACAAATTGAGGCCAGTCTGAGGGCAAAAGGGTGTGCAACTCAATATTAGCAAGGTGTTCCTAATGTTTGTACACTCAATGTATTCACTGTTACTATTGGATGGACTCTGTACTGAGCACTGGGCTATGTTTGAACCTCATACTAACACCAACCCAAGTTCTGCAGAACTAGATAACTTTCTGTGAATTGTGTGTAAAGATGGATGCCTTTCCTATGACTGATAGATCTGTGAATAACTGGATGAAAGGGTGGCCTTAATTACTATGTAGTAGCCTATTTTCTGTTTATCGTTAATGCGCTCCCAAGTGGCGCAGCGGTCTATGGCACGGCATCTCAGTGCTAGAGCCGTCACTACAGACCCTGGTTCGATTCCAGGCTGTGTCACAACCGCCTGTGATTGGGAGTCCCATAGGGCGGCGCACAATTGGCCCAGCTTCGTCCGGGTTAGGGTTTGACCGGGGTAGGCCGTCATTGTAAATAACAATTTGTTCTTAACTGACCTGCCTAGTTACATAAATAAAGGTTAAATGAAATACTAAAATTTTTTGTATTTTTGTATCGGATTTTAATATCATGCGGTGATATTGGACCACCTCTGTGCATGCCCAAACACAGCCTTTTTGTCTTTCCTATGAAACCACACACCCCTACTTCGTGTTCTATTTTTCTTAGTGTGTAAGGCTCTAGTGTGTCTCTAACTCTCTGTTTGGTATTAATCTCTACACCCTGCTGGCAGGATTAAGACATTCTTCAACAGTGCCCACCTTTCTTCCTTTGCTCCCAGGTATCCCACCCATCCTCTCTCCCTCATTTCCTCCCAGGTAGGGTGTGTAAAAGAGGGCACATGCATAAATCACCCCAGCTCAGCACACAGCCTGTACACAGCGGGGGTCAGATTTCTGTCATATGTGTCTGTGTGTGGAATGTAAGATGTGGGGTGGGTCGAGTTGTGTGAATGAAATCAGTGTGTGAAGAGTGTTATGGTTGCGTCTAGGGGTAATGTCTGTTTTTGAGTTGTGTTTAGGGTGTGTTTGAGATCTGTGTGTATATGATGTCTTGGATATGTGGATGAGTGTTCCACACTTCCATTCTTCCCCCAGAAGTACTGAGACAGCAACACTCAATCCCCTGTATGTGTGAAGGCTTTGTCTGCTGCACATAGTAGGCCAACCAGGATACTCATCCACATCCTTGTCGTGTTATGGTTTGGTTTGCATTAAAATTAAAATAGAAACAAGGATCTCTATGGTTAATGTTCTGGATTTCAACAAGAATGAAACCCTCCCTAAGTCCTGTCTTGTGAAATAAACTGTGCTCTCATAGCTTTAGGCCTATTTTAGGGACTTGTTGTTCAGAAGTCCTCATAAGGAGAATCAGCAATCCTCTCTACCCTGGAACATCAAGTCCATATTCACAGATTCTAGCTCCCTGAGGCAAGCCTGCGCATGTGGAGCCAAAACTTTTATGCAAATGAACAGAAGCTGGTTTTTTTTGTCTAACTCTAGGCTATTTTACTGACAGTTACTGTAGATGGATCACCATAAAAGACAACCTTTAGGCCTTTACGGTGTCTTCTGTGACAAGCAAGGCATGTGTCCATGTGTATTCTGTACATCCAAGTACTGAAGTTGTATAACAAGAGAAAGTATATTTCTTTGATTTCAAGCTATAGTTTGGTATAGTTCAGATGCCAATGTTTCAGCAGCACTGAACAGATATCAGCCTGTGATGGCTGATGTGTGATGAGCTTATCTCTGGTGCAAAATGGCTGCCATGGCATCACCCAGTTTCTTGCTACACACAGATAATGGATATGGTGTGTTTCTTTGCCCCATACAATAGAAAGTGCTATATAAAATGAACCCCTTAATTAAGTTGATGGATATCTCCTACCTCAGAATCAAAACATCTAAAGGTTCTTACAGCTCTTATTTCAGAGGTGTAGCTTTGGGTCAGGGAGAAGCCACCTCACCAGGCACTAGCCTATAGTATAGTTTCTGAGTCTGTAAATATGAGGAAGTGATCAGTAGAATCCATGCTCTGGGTCTGATGGTGTGTTTGTGCTGTCTTTGATAGAATGGGTGGTAATGTTATCTTGTTTTGCCATGGCATGAGTAGGAAAAGCCCAATATCTCCAGTAATGGTTGTCGTAAGGTGTGTAGGGCACAGGGCAGGTAAATGTCTGACTTAGTGTAGACAAGTCAAGGACTCTTGATGGATAGTCTACAGCAGTGTTTCCCAAACCTCTCCTCAGCTGATTTAACTAATGAGGCTTGATGATTAGGTGACCATTTGAATCAGCTGTGCTAGTTCTGGAATACATCAAATGCTGGCTGAGGGTACTCGAGGAGGTTTGGTTAACACTGGTCTACGGTCTCTGATTTGATTTTTCTAACATTATTTTCATGAGGACATTAACAAAACAAGTACATGTTATTATCAATCTTACCTGTCAATTCACTTACCCACTCCTTAGTGTTTTGCTTACAGTCAATAGGTCTTTTGTGGCTAAAATTCGTTTTTTGGTGAGACTGACACACAACAGTTCTTCTAATTTCTGGAGCACTAATAAAATGAGCAATGTTTCTCTATCTAAAATAGAGGCATGGTGCAAGGAGCATTTCAAGTGAATTGGGTTAGTCTCTGACTCATCTATGGTTTGAGGGGCCTGTGTCCCTGGCACATATACAAAAACGTGTTGGAGGAGTTCTGAATGCATTTGTTTACTTGTTGTAATTGGGTATTCTCAAATGGTGTGAGTAAACCCTGTGTGGACTGGAGTGTTATCCTTGTGTGGGGCTGTGCTCATAGTAACCGTTGTGCTCATAGTAACCGCCAGGGGGCGGTATGTTGACGTGCAGAACTTGTATACAATTCATATATGTTCAGTTGTTTTTGGATCTACAACGATCTTGAAAGGTTATTTTCTATTGTGTGAATGATTGATTAGTTTTTGTTCATAATATACACTTTCATCGCGTTTAGTCATTTTGGTAGTTGTAAATGTACCAAATACATCAGTTTTCATTGTCCATTTCTCGTCTATAATTCCTGGTATTCGGACAATTCTTGGTAGCCTGATTCTCGACAAGTAAACATGTCCCTTCTTTGTGTCTTTGAAATACTGTAGTGTTCCTCACCATCTCATCCGGTTTTTCCCAGTTTCGGCAGAGGGTGCATCCTCTAAATAATTTATGAAAATAAAATCAGCTGAGCCGCAGGTAGGGGCGTTTCCTACATAGATTATGCAAATATTAGTATCCCGCCACCAATCGGGTGCATCGGAGCGCTGTTTTTCTTAGATGCATTATGCAAATGTCCCCGGGCTGCAGATTTTCAGCGGAGCGGAGATGAGCTGACCTTGGAGATTCTTTGTGCTGCAGCGGTAGATGGATGTTCAGGCTTCCCGGGATACGAGGCTTTTCTGAAGAGACACAAAGTGCCTGCTAACGCCTTTCCGAACCACGGAACTAGAGAATGTGATTTGTGATACACGATAATCGTCGAAAGAGGAGTTTTCGTTGCTTAAAGCTTGTTTTATATCTGTGATATAGCATGAATAGTCCGTACTATACAACAGTGGCGATGGATCTCGGTGTTTGCCAGTTAAGGAATTTTTCTATCTCGTTTTTATCTTCGTTACTGAACACGGATAGTTCACCTGTAAGGCTCGACAATAGGTAAATATATTTTACGATGACATTGTGCTGCAAGGAGGATGCCTATTGCTGGCGGCTAATATTCTTTCTGTATTCCCAAAAGAAGCTCTGCTTTATACACTGATCATACAACACTGAGTCTATGTATTATAGAGAACTTGATTATTAAAATAAAAGTATAGCCAAATGCCTTTGTATGACGTTAATGCTGAGGCTGCCATTTTGATTGGGCTCAGTGAGAGAAAATGCACTTGTCGTGATGGGGCAACACTAGGATGTCTTTGCTTATTGCTGGCCCAGGAAATGATGTAGCTAACCCCCTTAGTTGATTTACATTGAAGACCGTAAAAGAACATTAGTTGATTTACATTGATGACAGTAATAGAACATGTACGGCTTATTTGTGGCATTTGAGAGGAATATGGTCTGCGGTCTACTCAGTACACCCTGAACACTTGGCTCTAGAATGGTCTTCAGTCGAAGTGATGTCACCTGTATAAGGATATTTATACTGTATTTCATTGTATTGAAATGACTGGTGTTAGACCTGCAACATCGACAGTACTTGCTTTCATTCATTCTTACCGATGCAGTGTATTAATACTTCTGTTCTTTTCATTCTTGCAGTTCGTCAGGAGCCAGTGTGGTGGCCATAGACAACAAAATTGAACAGGCTATGGTAAGTTTATGCAATCTAAAACTCACTTTATCTGCAAACTATACTACAGAAATCAAATGCGAATATAACTTATTTCGAAGAATGCATTCGGAGAATGATCAGTTAAATGAAAAGGTTGCTTCAGTTAGCGCAATGAATGGATTACATAACCACGTAACGAGCGAGAACTGGGAAGTCACGCAACATACAGCCTTTTGCTGATTGTCTTTCTAAACGCTACTGGATTTGAAAAATCTCGGATCACTTTCGATTTGCACGTTAATTTGTAACCTATTTAATTTGGCGCTGTTACATAGATCGAGAATAGCTTGATGCTCAGGCAACAATGAGGCAGCATATTGTGTTATTATGCGCCTTGACGTCAATGTAATATTTCGTTTGCCAAAGTGTATTTATGGGGGCCTAGACGTTAGCCAGGTTTGTCATCACGCAAAGTCGTATCAAAATTACATGCAATTTCGCATCCACATTACCATGGTAGCACATGGGCCATATGTACATTTATGTAATGTGTACTATCCACTTCTGTAAAACACTGTTTCGATTTCTACCTGAAGCTACCATTTATTTGAGTTGGCACAAGGAAAACGAGATGAGCGTGCGTGCAGGATTTTTTTTTCATTTCCTCAGTATTCTGTTTTATTGTCTCTGGATCCCTGCCCGCTAAGGACGTTCTCTCACTCGCGCCATACTGTGCTTCCCTTTGTTGCTAGGCAAACAGAAAATATTTGACGCCTGGATATAGGATATAAATATCTCAGGCTCTGATTGGCTAAAACGTGTATGTGGGCCGGCCATTTTGTCTGTTTGGTGACGTTGCGTCCTCGGCCCTGGCTGTAGAGGAAGGGGAGTTTTAGACCCTGGGAATATTTGGCCCAGAATCTACAGAATCTTTGTCTTGATTTTAACCATATGCTCAAACAGGTTATGTGTTTAATATCAGACCCACTTCTTATATTAAAACAAACAGAAGCTAGCTACAATAATAAACATGTATTACATAGTAATAGTAATTCCCACAGACAGCAGTAGTAATGCTATGCATACATTATTATGATTGCATCAAGAGAATAATGTATATGCATGGTCATTTAAAAAACAGAACACATAAACTTAACATTGTTTTGTATGTCATTTCAAATCAAACTTGATTTGTCACATGCGCTGAATACATGTGTAGACCTTACCGGGAAACGCTTACTTACAAGCCCTTAACCAACAGTGCAGTTCAAGAAGAGTTAAATATTTGCCAAATAAACTAATGTAAAAAATAATAAAAAGTAACACAATAACTATAACGAGGCTATATACAGGGGGTACCGATACTGAGTCAATGTGTGGGGGGTACAGGCTAAGCGAGGTAGGTAGGGGTGAAATGACTATGCGAAACACTATCTTTGTCTTCTTTCATATGATATATTTAATTGTCATGTTAAAAAAAACTAGACATTAAAGTCTCTGTGTTTGTTCATCTCTCTGTCCCTTTAGGACCTGGTGAAGAGCCACCTGATGTACGCAGTGAGGGAGGAAGTGGAGGTTCTGAAGGAGCAGATCAAGGAGCTGATTGAAAGGAACTCCCAGCTTGAGCAGGAGAACAGCCTTCTGAAGACCCTGGCCAGTCCAGAGCAGATGGCTCAGTTCCAGGCCCAGACCCAGACAGGCTCCCCTCCCACCTCCACACAGCCTCCAGCCCAGGCACCAACCCTACCCCCGACCCAACCATCACACAACTCTGGACCCTCTGCGTAGCATCACCTCCTACCCCAGGAGAGGGGTAGATGAGAAAGTCTATCAACCAACCAGGACCTGACTGACTTGACAGTCCTCAGACAGACTCCTGTTCTAACGCTGCAGAACAACCAGGCCTTCATTGCACGGGGCTACGCTGTTAAGACAAGAATTTGCACATATTTAACTTTGAGAGCGGCGATGGGTGGTGTCATCGTTTCAAGACTATTAAAAACACTATCAAAGACAATCTGCCTAGGAGAGGAGGGAAAGGGGCTGTTATAGGAGAATGAACATTGCCAAAAAATTCATGGACTTAGGAGAGAAAAAACCCAAGATTGTCTAAGAATAACAAAACCAACAAAAAGTGGACATGACTTAGTTACTGTGTCTGTGTCAATGGATTTCAAGTGATGTCGACTTCACTGGTAACGATGGAGGGAGAGAATCCTGATAATGTAAATAAATACAGCGGTTCTCTTCTGCCTGCGCGCTAAAGAGAGACAGACAGAGAATGGAGCACCTCTCATGGTGACAACGTGAAAAATCAGAGGATTATCATGGTGTGATGGTCCCCATCTGGCATTTGGCGAGTGGAGCGGAGGAGGGGGAGGAGATCTGAAGGGAGAACACGACAACATTTCCATGGACATCATTTAAACTGGGATTGAATGGAATATAGTAGCCTACACTTGCTTATTAAAAGAGATGATGATGATTATTTTATTATTTTAATTTGAACCCCTCAGCCTTGCGCCCTGTTAAACCTATCATGGCGGCTTCTCTTCTCATGTAAAGGAGCACGGGCTGAAATGTTTGGCTAAGCTGCATTTTCAAAGAGGAGTTGATGGGCTTTCTACATTGTGTATATTTCTGTATATTTAGTGTAAGTACTGTGTAATATAGTGACAAGGAGAGAAGACAAGATGCTATTTAGGTGAAGTACAAATGGTGAGTGATCTAGGCCTAGTAATGGACTGGTCTGAAGATATGTGCTGTCTTTTTAATGCTGTAATTCAGGACAATAGAGCGCTGTGGAGGTTATTTAACTGACAAATATCCAGTATCCATATCTTCGGCTGCAACATTAACGCCTACTGTAAACCATCATTCACTTGAAATTATTTGAAGTAAATTTCTTTTGTTTTCATTTTTTGACAGTAAAGTACTTTCGGATGATCAGCTCTTAAACATAACAAACACGTTACTCTGAATATCATAAAGAAAAACTGAAATGGATTTTTTGCATTCTATGTATAAGTTGTATCTCATGTTCCGTGCATGTTTCCTCAAACCAGATGAGGTATTGTAAACATACATAACACAATTACACTTGACAGTTTCACTTCACAACTTTCAATAAAAATGTTAAAGGAATAATGAACTTGTTCATGCCTCTTCATGTTAACTTTAGTCTTGATTTACTTCTGTAGTTTAAATAATTAACCTTAACCTATAGGCCATTTAACATCAACTTCTTCCTTAGTGCTGACCTGCCAAGTGAACAAAAGTTGAGGTCTTGTGGATGAACTGGTGGTCCTCCTTGGCCTACTGGTTGTATGGATACCATATGTTTATGTAAATAACAAACCAGCACCTGGTCCCTGATTGCCATTTCTTCTCTCCCCTGCGGTCCAATGGTAGTCTCCTCCACCTTGTTTCTAGTCACATAGGCTATTGGCATGCTTCAGTTCAGCTGGCTGCATCTCAACTTGTAGGATTGGAGGCATGTTATAGCTGGGCTGCTAGATGAGCTTTGACACATATTTGCACTCACTGTATATATACTTTTTGTTTTCTTTTGTTCTACTGTATTATTGACTGTATGTTTTGTTTATTCCATGTGTAACTCTGTGTTGTATGTGTCGAATTGCTATGCTTTATCTTGGCCAGGTCGCAGTTGCAAATGAGAACTTGTTCTCAACTAGCCTACCTGGTTAAATAAAGGTGAAATAAAATAAATACAAAATAAAACAATGTGCCATGGTTATGTTATGTCCTGTGTTTCAGGGGTGAGTTAGGAAAAACCTGTTTATATAGGATAGGAAATGCACACAGGGATCTGTGTAGGAAAGGGCCAGGCAGTGTTCGCGTTCTCCATCTCCCCGAGGCAGAGAAATGCCAGGCCGAGCATTGACCTCATGGTGTTCAGCAGACAGACCTTTGCTGTGGGTTACTGTTGTAACAATCAGACCTGTGTGTCTGCTGATTACTTATTGCAGAGTCTCTATCTGTCCTCATTCTGTAGCATGCTTCAACACTGCTGTGCCAGGGCTGTCAGCAGAAGTAGGCAGCATTTTAACCTTAGTCTCAACCTTAACCATTATGGAGGGGAAATGTAAAACTAACCTTAGTTCAGTGTCTGGGGCCACATCATCCTACTGTACACTGAAAAGAGAACATATGAAACAGACAGCAACAGAGCACTCACTGCCTGTATACTGCAAGCTGTAGGTTAAGTTTTTCCTCTGCTTTTCACCAGGGTCGGCCTTAGTTAACAGCTGCATAGATTACATGGTCCACAAATCACTCCAATTGAGCAGGAACAGCACCTTGCTCCCGCCCATTACTTCAAGTGAACAAACAGCGATTGTATAACGCCACAACTCACCACACTGGATAAATGTGTGAACAGCGTTCCATTCAAATTACGATAAGCTGGCATCTGCCTTGAAGAGGATGGTTTCGGGAGACATAAGTTTGAGAGGCTGAGTAACAAGATGTAACCCTGGTGTCATACAGGTATGTTGGAGAAAGGACATGACATAACCCTGGTGTCATACAGGTATGTTGGAGAAAGGACATGACATAACCCTGGTGTCATACAGGTATGTTGGAGAAAGGACATGACATAACCCTGGTGTCATACAGGTATGTTGGAGAAAGGACATGACATAACCCTGGTGTCATACAGGTATGTTGGAGAAAGGACATGACATAACCCTGGTGTCATACAGGTATGTTGGAGAAAGGACATGACATAACCCTGGTGTCATACAGGTATGTTGGAGAAAGGACATGACAGAATCCTGGTAAATAGTCGTGACGGTTTAGCACCTGGAATTTAAACATTAAGACACCTGACATTCCATGAAGCCGTGGTTCTTTAGTGCTAAGTTATATAACACTCACATATGCATGTACACACACACACCAGGAATCCCCAAATTAACCACACTGTTAGCAAGCTGAATCTGCACAACATGTGCTGGGATAGAAGCAGCCAAAGTGGAACTGAAAGCAGACAACAGACATGTCCCAAATGAGTCACATTTATTTGAAAAAGGTTCTCACACAACACAGATATACACTCACCGGCCCGTTTATTAAGTACTTCCATCTAGTACTGGGTCGGAACCCCGTTCCATCTCATCCCATTAGACTCTATTGGGTTGAGGTCTGGGGACTGCGCAGGCCAATCAAGTAAACTGAACTCGCTGTCATGTTCCAGACAATGTTTTTCCACTCCTTAATTGTTCAGTGTTGGTGATGGCGTGCCCACTGGAGACGTTTCTTCTTGTTTTTAGCTGAGATGAGTGGAACCCGGTATGGTCGTCTGCTGCAATAGCCAATCCGTGACAAGGATCGACGAGTTGTGCGTTCCGTGATGCCGTTCTGCGCGCCACTGTTAAACTGTGCCATTATTTGTCTGTTTGTGGCCCGCCTGTTAGCTTGCACGATTCTTGCCATTCTCCTACGACCTCTCTCATCAACGAGCTGTTTTCACCCACACTGACTGGATGTTTCTTGTTTGTCACACCATTCTCGGTGAACCCTAGACACTGTCATGCATGAAAAGCTCAGGAGGGCGGCCATTTCTGAGATGCTGGATCCGGCGTGCCTGGCACCGACAATCATACCTCGCTTAAAGTCGCTTAGGTCAATTGTTTTGCTCATTCTAACGTTCAATTGAACAGTGACTGAATGTCTAGATTCCTGTCTGCCTGCTTTATATAGCAAGCCATGGTCACTGTCAGTAGGAGCGATCCATTTTCGTGAACGAGGTGGTGTACCTAATAAACTGTCCGGTGAGTGTATATAGAAACACAGCAGTATTGCACAGCAGCCAGTCACATCATTGACTGCACACACATACACATACACTCACAGTCTCACACTCACACATATGAGCAGGTGTAAAACACACTGTACGAGATTGAGCCAGCCATTGGTTGTGGTTTAGACTGTCAGTAGAAAAGCTCTCATCTCCACGGTCTGGAACTCTGTAAACATGTGATCGAGAAAATCGAGGGGGGAAGGGGGGTGGTCCACTCATCTCTCAGGCCTTCCCTGATGGACACAGAGCTGTCCGGACCTCCAGGCCTCCTGGAGGTGTTAGGGAGGTACGTAGGGTGGCGAGCAGCCTCAGGTCTGATGAGCGGGTGTGGGGAGAGTCTGTGGGGCCTCTGGATCACATTCCCATCCTGATGCTCTGGATGATCTGAAAGATGGCTTAGAGAGAAAGTGGCATCCAGTTAAGCAAAATAATTGAGCAGAAAACTGAAGTGAAACTAAAATTGGTTTAGTTCTGTGGTTAACCAATGTTCCCTAGGTGAGTAATATCAAGGCTAATGTGAAACAGAATGTTGAACACTGGATGTTTGTGCCTTACCTGATCCACAGACGACGAAGACGAACAGAGCCAGGAGCCACGGCCCCACGGGGTACTTCTCCTCCTGAGGTCGCTGAGAGGGAGTGGGGAGAGAAAACAACAAGAATGTTCAACCACTGAGACATACTGTACAGGTCAAATGTCATCCAAATGTCACTATTTATGTCATGTCTTGTCTTAGGACCCCTTTGGAAACAACATGATCCTTCTGAAATAAACAGTTTTTATCGGTGTTCTTCCATTAATTAGTTAACTATTTTAGTTTTAGAGATATGTCATTTTAGGACCTGATAGGGCCTTAAACCCCAGTGAGCAAGTTTAGTGTAACAATGGCCAGGAAACCTCCACTATAGAAGGAGGAAATCTTGAGAGGCATCCTCCTCCGACTGGCCACATACACCGGACATAAGGTCGGACGTAAGGTCAGAGTTAGTATGACGGTCAAGGTCGGACAGTTGTTGTTTAAGGGCGGTCAAAACTGTGCAGAATATGCGACTACAGGACACAGCTTGGTGGAGGAAGACCAAGCAGGTTGAACAAACATCCATTGGATGAAGTTTCATACAGTGTTATGAACTTTAGGCCTACATCAACAACATGCTGAATAGGACACGTTTCAAACCATGTTAGTCCAGTCTCAGTCTGACTGTTTTAAACCCGGTCCTCATCACGGTGTGGGTGTTTTGTACCCAGTTACACCAGAATAGACTGGATCTAATAATAAACTGAGTTCTGCAGAGTTAGCATGTAGCCCCTCAGACAGCTATGAACACATCTAGTTCTTATGGAAAACAGGAGTGGAAACCAAACCACTGATGTAAAAACACATGATATACAATATGTCTCTGGAAACCCTTAGCCTGCCTGGCTGTCTAGACCAGCAGCATGAGACTCACCATCATAAACTATCACAACCACAAGATGTGGTCTGGTGTGGGTGATGTCATAATACAGTTGGATAGCACCCATGTGCTTTCTGATTATGCTATACTATTATTGTGGATGACACAATAGCTATCTAGAATGTACAGCGCAAACCCCAAGTATTCCTTTATTCTAATACAAACAATGAAAACAATCTCTATTCCACAGTGAGCTATTCCATTCAGTGTCACCTTGCACAATGAAGTCATGTTGAAGGCATGTAAAGATTTCTGGTATAGTTTCATAATTCAAGGTTGTCAGAAGAAAAACTGACATCTTAAGGAACACCAAGAGAACAAATCAGCCTGCCATAAAAAGGAATCAGTTAGACGGTGTATAAATTGGGAATACTATAACAAATACTATAACATTATATTCAGCAGTTATGATCATTTAATAAATTATGAACACCTCCCATTTCCCTAAGGCTATTATAGCACAATTATACAAGTGTTTAATGTACACTATCTAAACTAATACAGGCCAGTGTAACCAATCCCCAAGAGGAGGTGAAACCTAAATTCCAGAGTTACATAATAATCAGTATCACTACCTGTCCTATATTATCTGTGTGTGTGTTTTTGTTTAACTATCCTTGTGGGTACCAGAAGTCCTCACAAGAATAGTAAAACAAGGAAAATTCAGTCTAGTGGGGACATTTTGCCTGTCCCCACAAGGAAAAATGCTATTTTAGATTTAGGGGTTAAGTTTAGGGTTACAATTAGGAATATAATTAAGGTTATGGGTTAGGTTTAGGGTTAAAGTTAGAGATAGGGTTAGATTTAGGGTTAGGGGAAACAGGATTTTGGGTGGGAATTCTATGGTCGCTACAAGCATAGCAATACAAAACTGTGCGTGTATTTGTGACCCGGTCAGGATACAGATGGACCATAGAGTTCATCAACAACCTCAAGCCTTCTATATGGACTGTTCAATCAGATGATGACATCATCCTTATCGACAATCTCGATCTTTATCTACGTGGCATTGATCTCTCATTATTTATTGATCGGGAGAATACCGGGCTGTAAACCCTGTGGCAAACCGCCGATTCAAGATAATCGACCATTATATAACATACAGCCATCAGTATTGATAAACCACCCAACCAACGGCCCATGAATTACAATGAATGGAGAAGGGCTTGAAAACGCATTAATTGCGGCTTTTATGTTTCGTGTGATTGATCAGAATGGTTTGAAATGAATCATATTAGATAGGCTACAACATGCGGGTTTTTTGATGATACCCAATTAGAACCATAACATCAGATAGGCCTACACAATCCATCATTTATCATTATCAAATGGATGGATCACATTTATTGAAATCATGCAATTCTCAGTGATGATTAACTGAATCGGTGTCATCATGCTTGTATCTCCTTTCGTCTGATGATGGAACACACACAGCATGAAGAAAAGCTTCGCCTCACCAGGGTCTTTGCAACGTTGCCTCTCTGCGTGATGTTTTTGCTGTGCTTTTCGTTTGCCATACGGATCCTTTGTTTTGCTACCATTTTCTGAGAATGTTATATTGATGTAAAATTGTTATATGCCGGCGTAATTTCGATGCAGTGATGATGAAGCCGCAAGACCCCCACTGCTCTCTGCACCTGCTGACGTGCGCGCGGGCGGAAGTGCTCTTCCATGAAGCGTGGCGCGCGCGATCCGGTACAGAGCTTTTTTTTCTGCCTCACCTCTCAATCCAACCAGCCATTAGCAGTTAGTCAAACTATTTATTCTTCAACATGGAATGCATGAATAGTTCTCTCATTTGCCATAGAAACTTTTTAACAGTAGCATAACCCTCAATTGTCACCAGTACTCAATCAGTAGGCTAAAGTTCTTCTACCTTTCTCAAACAGAAGCTGTTGCCAGGGTCTTGTCTGTGTGCTGCACATGCCTGGAATGTCTGGAGAAACAGCACCATGTGTTAATCTGACAAATACCTTACATACAGGACATTGAGTGTGGTGGCCTAGAAAATGGTGCAAAAGTAGGTTAGAAACATTTGAGTGACCAGTTTTTTATTTATTTTAAAGACAAAAGTATAAATTATAATTACAACAGCTTACACCACTCATAACTATCAGCTTCTGGGGTTTCTAATAGTCACAAAATGATATCATATCTTCAAATGTGATTAGCTTAAGTACAGAGAAAGAGAGGAGAGAGATAATAAGAATAAGATGAGAGAGGAGAAGAGAACAGCAGTGCTGCACTTGGACCCATGGTGCAGATAAGAGTGGTTGCCTAGCAACTGCATCTAGGGGTGGGCCAACCAGGGTTTCACAGCCGCACTGTGCCTTGGCAGGGAGGACTTCAGACATAGCTGGCCCACCCCTAGATGCAGTTGATAGGCAACCACTCTTATCAGCACCATGGGTCCAACAGCTCAACCCATGGATGGATTTCATTATCTTTACTTTATTTACATACAATTAATAAACGTCTAATAACATTGTCTTTGTCTATTAAAAGTCTGTTACTGTATGTAAGATTTCCAGTAATTTCAACCAATGAAGTGTGTGTTGTATGTGCACAGTGTGTAATGTTGACTTCATGCTCTGTTTTACTAATTGGGTTGTTCTGGTGTTGCACAGCACTGAACATTGTGAGCCCAAACACATGTAATCCAGACAGTTCCGTTTGCAACAACAGTTTGGCTCCTCTTGCCCTCAGTATCTATATTCTAGACCCATATTCAGCCAACCTGAAGGGCAGTGCAACAACCTCCAATACGAAGAACTCAGCTTTGACACGCACAGATGTGTGTGTGTTTATTGTGACCATTCAGTGAGTGTGTGTGGTCTGCCTTGCTCCTGTATGAGTTTACCAGCTTTACACCATGTGGAGGGAATTCTCAGCCCAGCCCAAGGACACATGAGAGGATGGGAAGAGGAGAGGACAGGGGAAGATGAAAGAAGGGAACAGGGGAAGAGGAGAGGAGTGCAGGGCACAGGGAAGAAAAGGGGGACAGTGAAAGAGGAGAGGAGAAACAGGGGACAGGGAAAGAGGAGGGGGACAGGGAAAGAGGAGAGGAGAGCAGGGGACAGGGAAAGAGGAGGGGGACAGGGAAAGAGGAGGGGACAGGGGAAGAGGAGGGGGACAGGGGAAGAGGAGAGGAGATCAGGGGACAGGGGAAGAGGAGAGGAGAGCAGGGGACAGGGAAAGAGGAGGGGGACAGGGAAAGAGGAGGGGACAGGGGAAGAGGAGAGGAGAGCAGGGGACAGGGGAAGAGGAGAGGAGAGCAGGGGACAGGGAAAGAGGAGAGGAGAGCAGGGGACAGGGAAAGAGGAGGGGGACAGGGAAAGAGGAGGGGACAGGGGAAGAGGAGAGGAGAGCAGGGGACAGGGAAAGAGGAGGGGGACAGGGAAAGAGGAGAGGAGAGCAGGGGACAGGGGAAGAGGAGAGGAGAGCAGGGGACAGGGAAAGAGGAGAGGAGAGCAGGGGACAGGGAAAGAGGAGGGGGACAGGGGAAGAGGAGGGGACAGGGGAAGAGGAAGGCGATAGGGGAATAGGAGAGGAGGGGACAGGGGAAAGGAGGTATGGGCAGAGAGAGAGGGTAGTAGAGGAGGGAGCAAGGGAAGTTAAAGGAGAAAAGGCAGCAAGGGGAGATCAGAGAAGGTGAACAGAGAGAGAGAGATTGGAGATTGGGGTCCTTCATGCCTGCTCCTATGGGGATCCACTATATTGCTTGTCCCAGCCTACCCGCAACCCCTCGAGCAGCACTGAGGACCAATGACTCCTCTCGTGTACAGAGGCTGAAAGTGACCCGACAGTAGGACACTGTCACATAGTCTAACAGACTCGTACAATAGAACATTCCTTAGACAGTCAATGCCTCGTGAAATCATCTCAATGGCAGTCTGAACATTGTCGAAGATGATGGTATGTTGGGCAAACAGAAACTCAACCCTGGTTATGTGGTGTCATCTTTCTCCCTGTAGTTCCCTGTAGCCTTTGTTATCTCTTATCCATGGCTGGGTCAGACGTTTGATTTACCCTCTGCCTGCTTTAACCCCATTCTAACCCATCTCACAATATGGAATGAGGCCAACTCTCTGATGTTTTCTTTGTCATAGAAAACAAAATACCTGCAGGACAGGAAGTGTATTCTGTTATAGTTGACAATTATGAAGAAGTGGACACACACAGACCCATAGATCCCAGCTGCACACACCTGCACACACACACATGCATGCATACACTGTTGTTAGTGTAACCGATGTGAAATGGCTAGTTAGTTAGCGGTGGTGCGCGCTAATAGCATTTCAATCAGTGACGTCACTCGCTCTGAGACTTGAAGTAGGGTTTCCCCTTGCGTTGCAAGGGGCGCGGCTTTTGTGGCGCGATGGGTAACGATGCTTCGTGGGGTGTCAGTTGTTGATGTGTGCAAGGGTCCCTGGTTCGAGCCCAGGTTGGGGCGAAGAGAGGGATGGAACCTACACTGTTACATTAGGAATGATTATATGCAGTGCTAATAACCTATTATACAATACAGTCCAGGCACCAGTGCAACCCCATCCTGACAGTAATTCCCTTTCCACTGCAAGACAACTTTATCTTCTTCACTAAACCATTTATTTCTAGAGAGAAACAGAGAAAATATCTGACCTAGATTCAAACCTGTTTATATCCAACTTACATCTAAACAGGCCATCTCTCTCGCTCTCTCTCTACCTCTCTTGCTCTCTGCATTTAAGTATTCTGTGTATTTCAGTATTTTCAAATACACAGCCCAAAACAAGTACTTTTATTTCAATATTTGAATGATTATTTGTAAAAAAAACAAATTGTCTACCAAATTGTATTGGAGTGTCTTGAAATGCATATTTCAAAAACTATTTTCAAATACAGGGGTTAAATGCATAAGAGTGTATTTGAGTATTTTCAAATACTTTTTAAGTGTATTTCCAAATACATGAAACTATTAAACTACTTGTCTTTTCAAATAAAATATATCTGAATACTTACTTCGAATGTACTATATGTGAAAGTAATTGAGATATTTGAAATAGTATTTAAACCCAGGTCTGACACACACACACACACACACACACACACACACACACACACACACACACACACACACACACACACACACACACACACACACACACACACACACACACACACACACACACACACACACACACACACACACACACACACACACACACACACACTGATCTTAGATACAACTAGATGATGCTCTCAGAGTCCTATCTAGCACTGCAATCAGGAAGGAGGGAAGGCTTTCTCAGCATCTGCCTGCTGCACTGTTTGAACAAATCTTATTCATCATGTCTCTGTGTGCTGCTCTCCTTGCCACTCTCCCCAGGCCCTGTATGGTAGGCTCCTGTAGTGCTACTCTGCTCTGGTGCTGAATAAGAGATGACACATACAGCTCCAGCTTTTACCTGCTGCCGTTCTATTCTGTATCTGAGTATTTTGGTGTCCTGGGTTCAACCTGCCGCACTACCACACTGGCTCTGCATCCCACTACGCCACTAACCTCGCCAGATCAGGATGGTACGAAGCTACTATGCTACAGCAATACATACATACATTGATTGGTGTATATGTATATGATCATTTCTTTTAATAATTTACTTGTATTCACTTTCTGAATTGAAAACTGAATTAACCCCATGAAAGCCTTGAAGAGAGCCAGAAGGAGAAGGGGAACAAGGACGAAGACAGAGGGAGGCGGCGGGAGAAATGGGAAAGGAACAATGTACATGTGTCAGGTGCAGTGCTGGAAAAAGTATCCAATTGTCATACTTGAGTAAAAGTAAAGATACCTTACAGTTTTTTTCAATTGCTAACATGCATTAGTCAAAACTGAAGTCACATTGTCAAAACTCTTCACACAGTCAGCAAACAGAAGTGTATGTGTACCAAACTGTGAATCATTTTTCATTGCTTTCACACAAAATGCATTCAATGACCACATTTTCCTTGAAATCCATGAACTCTTTTCTCATTCACACTCCACCACCTGCAAAACTATATATTTGCAGCACATGTTTTCAAATGCTAACACACTGTTTCCAAAACTGTTAAAAACACAATGAAAACAGAATGATGGCAAATGTTGTGCATTTCTTCAGTAACCAGATTGAAACATATAGAAAATCTCAGCAGAATATTTAATCATTCCAAACACAGCTGAAAGCCTACCCAAGTGTCCTGTTCTTAGTCTCATTACCAAACAGACAAAAGAGGACGGCTTAGGAATGATTTAGCTTGGAAACATGGATCAAGGAAGACAGGTTGGTGGGGAAAGAAGAGTGGCAGGGAGAGGGAGAATGCGTGGAGGACTCTCTCTTTGAGAGTGGCCGGTTTAAGGGTGCAACCAAATCTGCAGCGTTCAACAGTTGCATCAACAGTACGAATTTTCTGGCAAAACAACAGGTGAGATGTGCATCCTTCAAGGATAATTGAACTACATATTACAGTACAATACAGTATGTTCACATTTTTACATGTACTGAGATTTTGAAATATATTGATTGTTTTGTGTTTTGCAATAAAACTGCAGGAAATTCGGGACAGTGCTGGCAGACAATATCAGTTTTGGGAATGTGAATACAGTCAGCACAATGACATTTGCCAGAGTCCTAGAGAAACATAAAATAAGGATGAAGCAGTTTGAGGGAAACGGTGAATGTGTGAAAGAACTCCGGTATCAATATGTCCAGGTAAGACATCTGTTCAGTAACCAAACAGGGTACATACACAGCTATGCATAATGTCAATTACTGTAAAACTGTGTATTTACTGTATTTTAGAGAGTAATGGAGATGGAAGCCAGGCAAACTGCACATACATTCATCTTTGTGGATGAAGCTGGATTCAACCTGGTGAAAACACACCGCAGGGGAAGACATGTGATTGGACAGAGAGCAACCGTAGATGTCCCAGGCCAGAGAAGAGTTAACATCACAATGTGTGCAGCACTGTCCAATGATGGTTTGCTGTTACACAAACCACTCATTGGCCTCTACAATACAGAGAGGCTACTTTATTTTCTGGTTGACCTGCATAATGGACTTGTGCCAGTGGAGGAGAGAGGGACAAGAAACTCCCCTACCTTCGTTGTTGTGTGGGATAATGTGACATTCCACCACTCTGCTGCAGTCACAGACTGGTTTACTACACATCCCAGGATGTCAGTACTATTCCTGCCTCCATACTCCCCTTCCTAAACCCCATAGAGGAGTTTCTCTCTGCGTGGAGGTGGAAGGTTTATGACCACCATCCACATGACCAGATGTCCATACTGAATGCCATGAATGTGGGGTGTGGAGACACTTCTCCTGAAGACTGCCAGGGTTGGATTAGACATTCCAGAAGATACTTTCCAAGATGCATCGCCAGAGAAGACATAAGATGTGATGTTGATGAGAAATTGTGGCCAAATGCAGGAGAGAGGGAGAACTAGAACCCTCACAGTACTGTACAGTATGAGTGATTATACTATACATGTTGATGAGAACCAGAACCCTCACAGTACTGTACAGTATGAGTGATTATACTATACATGTTGATGAGAACTAGAACCCTCACAGTACTGTACAGTATGAGTGATTATACTATACATGTTGATGAGAACTAGAACCCTCACAGTACTGTACAGTATGAGTGATTATACTATACATGTTGATGAGAACTAGAACCCTCACAGTACTGTACAGTATGAGTGATTATACTATACATGTTGATGAGAACTAGAACCCTCACAGTACTGTACAGTATGAGTGATTATACTATACATGTTGATGAGAACTAGAACCCTCACAGTACTGAACAGTATGAGTGATTACACTATACATGTTGATGAGAACTAGAACCCTCACCGTACTGAACAGTATGAGTGATTATACTATACATGTTGATGAGAACTAGAACCCTCACAGTACTGTACAGTATAAGTGTTATACTATACATGTTGATGAGAACTAGAACCCTCACGGTACTGTACAGTATGAGTGATTATACTATACATGTTGATGAGAACTAGAACCCTCACAGTACTGTACAGTATGCGTTAAACTATACATGTTGATGAGAACTAGAACCCTCACAGTACTGTACAGTATGAGTGATTATACTATACATGTTGATGAGAACTAGAACCCTCACAGTACTGTACAGTATGAGTGATTATACTATACATGTTGATGAGAACTAGAACCCTCACAGTACTGTACAGTATGAGTGATTATACTATACATGTTGATGAGAACTAGAACCCTCAAAGTACTATACAGTATGAGTGATTATACTATACATGTTGATGAGAACTAGAACCCTCACAGTACTGTACAGTATGAGTGATTATACTATACATGTTGATGAGAACTAGAACCCTCACAGTACTGTACAGTATGAGTGATTATACTATACATGTTGATGAAAACTAGAACCCTCACAGTACTGTACAGTATGAGTGTTATACTACACATGTTGTTGAGAACAAGAACCCTCACGGTGCTGTACAGTATGAGTGATTATACTATACATGTTCATGAGAACTAGAACCCTCACAGTACTGTACAGTATGTGTTAAACTATACATGTTGATGAGAACTAGAACCCTTACGCTTACTGAACAGTATGAGTGATTATACTATACATGTTGATGAGATCTAGAACCCTCACAGTGCTGTACAGTATTAGTGATAATGCTATACATGTTGATGAGAACTAGAACTCTCATGGTACTGTAAAGTCTGAGTGATTATACTATACATGTTGAATGAAACTAGAACCCTCACGTTACTGTACAGTACGAGTGATTATACTATACATGTTGATGAGAACTAGAACCCTCACAGTACTGTACGGTATGAGTGTTAAACTGTACATGTTGATGAGAACTAGAACCCTCACAGTACTGTACAGTATGAGTGTTAAACTGTACATGTTGATGAGAACTAGAACCCTCACAGTACTGTACAGTATGAGTGATTATACTATACATGTTGATGAGAACTAGAACCCTCACAGTACTGTACAGTATGAGTGTTATACTATACATGTTGATGAGAACTAGAACCCTCACAGTACTGTACAGTATGAGTGATTATACTATACATGTTGATGAGAACTAGAACCCTCACAGTACTGTACAGTATGAGTGATTATACATGTTGTTGAGAACTAGAACCCTCACAGTACTGTACAGTATGAGTGATTATACTATACATGTTGTTGAGAACTAGAACCCTCACAGTACTGTACAGTATGAGTGTTATACTATACATGTTGATGAGAACTAGAACCCTCACAGTACTGTACAGTATGAGTGATTATACTATACATGTTGATGAGAACTAGAACCCTCACGGTACTGTACGGTATGAGTGATTATACTACACATGTTGAAGAGAACTAGAACCCTCAAGGTACTGTACAGTATGAGTGATTATACTATACACTTTGATGAGAACTAGAACCCTCACAGTACTGTACAGTATGAGTGATTATACTACACATGTTGAAGAGAACTAGAACCCTCAAGGTACTGTACAGTATGTGTGATTATACTATACATGTTGTTGAGAACTAGAACCCTCACAGTACTGTACAGTATGTGTTAAACTGTACATGTTGATGAGAACTAGAACCCTCACAGTACTGTACAGTATGAGTGATTATACTATACATGTTGTTGAGAACTAGAACCCTCACAGTACTGTACAGTATGTGTTAAACTATACATGTTTATGAGAACTATAACCCTCACGGTACTGTACAGTATGCGTTAAACTATACATGTTGATGAGAACTAGAACCCTCACCGTACTGAACAGTATGAGTGATTATACTATACATGTTGAGGAGAACTAGAACCCTCACAGTACTGTACAGTATGAGTGATTATACTATACATGTTGATGAGAACTAGAACCCTCACAGTACTGTACAGTATGAGTGATTATACTATACATGTTGATGAGAACTAGAACCCTCACAGTACTGTACAGTATGAGTGATTATACTATACATGTTGATGAGAACTAGAACCCTCACAGTACTGTACAGTATGAGTGATTATACTATACATGTTGATGAGAACTAGAACCCTCACAGTACTGTACAGTATGAGTGATTATACTATACATGTTGATGAGAACTAGAACCCTCACAGTACTGTACAGTATGAGTGATTATACTATACATGTTGTTGAGAACTAGAACCCTCACAGTACTGTACAGTATGTGTTAAACTATACATGTTGATGAGAACTATAACCCTCACGGTACTGTACAGTATGCGTTAAACTATACATGTTGATGAGAACTAGAACCCTCACAGTACTGTACAGTATGAGTGATTATACTATACATGTTGATGAGAACTAGAACCCTCACAGTACTGTACAGTATGAGTGATTATACTATACATGTTGATGAGAACTAGAACCCTCACAGTACTGTACAGTATGAGTGATTATACTATACATGTTGTTGAGAACTAGAACCCTCACAGTACTGTACAGTATGTGTTAAACTGTACATGTTGATGAGAACTAGAACCCTCACAGTACTGTACAGTATGAGTGATTATACTATACATGTTGTTGAGAACTAGAACCCTCACAGTACTGTACAGTATGTGTTAAACTATACATGTTGATGAGAACTGTAACCCTCACGGTACTGTACAGTATGCGTTAAACTATACATGTTGATGAGAACTAGAACCCTCACCGTACTGTACAGTATGAGTGATTATACTATACATGTTGATGAGAACTAGAACCCTCACAGTACTGTACAGTATGAGTGATTATACTATACATGTTGATGAGAACTAGAACCCTCACAGTACTGTACAGTATGAGTGATTATACTATGCATGTTGATGAGAACTAGAACCCTCACGGTACTGTACAGTATGAGTGATTATACTATACATGTTGATGAGAACTAGAACCCTCACAGTACTGTACAGTATGAGTGATTATACTATACATGTTGATGAGAACTAGAACCCTCACAGTACTGTACAGTATGAGTGATTATACTATGCATGTTGATGAGAACTAGAACCCTCACAGTACTGTACAGTATGAGTGTTATACTATACATGTTGATGAGAACTAGAACCCTCACAGTACTGTACAGTATGAGTGTCATACTATACATGTTGATGAGAACTAGAACCCTCACAGTACTGTACAGTATGAGTGATTATACTATACATGTTGATGAGAACTATAACCCTCACAGTACTGTACAGTATGAGTGTTGTACTATACATGTTGATGAGAACTAGAACCCTCACAGTACTGTACAGTATGACTGTTGTACTATACATGTTGATGAGAACTAGAACCCTCACAGTACTGTACAGTATGAGTAATTATACTATACATGTTGATGAGAACTAGAACCCTCACAGTACTGTACAGTATGAGTGTTATACTATACATGTTGATGAGAACTAGAACCCTCACAGTACTGTACAGTATGAGTGTTGTACTATACATGTTGATGAGAACTAGAACCCTCACAGTACTGTACAGTATGAGTGATTATACTATACATGTTGATGAGAACTAGAACCCTCACAGTACTGTACAGTATGAGTGATTAAACTATACATGTTGATGAGAACTAGAACCCTCACAGTACTGTACAGTATGAGTGATTATACTATACATGTTGATGAGAACTAGAACCCTCACAGTACTGTACAGTATGAGTGATTATACTATACATGTTGATGAGAACTAGAACCCTCACAGTACTGTACAGTATGAGTGATTATACTATACATGTTGATGAGAACTAGAACCCTCACAGTACTGTACAGTATGAGTGTTGTACTATACATGTTGATGAGAACTAGAACCCTCACAGTACTGTACAGTATGAGTGTTGTACTATACATGTTGATGAGAACTAGAACCCTCACAGTACTGTACAGTATGAGTGATTATACTATACATGTTGATGAGAACTAGAACCCTCACAGTACTGTACAGTATGAGTGTTATACTATTCATGTTGATGAGAACTAGAACCCTCACAGTACTGTACAGTATGAGTGATTATACTATACATGTTGATGAGAACTAGAACCCTCACAGTACTGTACAGCATGAGTGATTATACTATACATGTTGATGAGAACTAGAACCCTCACAGTACTGTACAGTATGAGTGATTATACTATACATGTTGATGAGAACTAGAACCCTCACAGTACTGTGCAGTATGAGTGATTATACTATACATGTTGATGAGAACTAGAACCCTCACAGTACTGTGCAGTATGAGTGATTATACTATACATGTTGATGAGAACTAGAACCCTCACAGTACTGTGCAGTATGAGTGATTATACTATACATGTTGATGAGAACTAGAACCCTCACAGTAGTGTGCAGTATGAGTGTTATACTATACATGTTGATGAGAACTAGAACCCTCACAGTACTGTACAGTATGAGTGTTGTACTATACATGTTGATGAGAACTAGAACCCTCACAGTACTGTACAGTATGAGTGTTATACTATACATGTTGATGAGAACTAGAACCCTCACAGTACTGTACAGTATGAGTGATTATACTATAGATGTTGATGAGAACTAGAACCCTCACAGTACTGTACAGTATGAGTGATTATACTATACATGTTGATGAGAACTAGAACCCTCACAGTACTGTACAGTATGAGTGATTATACTATACATGTTGATGAGAACTAGAACCCTCACAGTACTGTACAGTATGAGTGATTATACTATACATGTTGATGAGAACTAGAACCCTCACAGTACTGTACAGTTTGAGTGATTATACTATACATGTTTATGAGAACTAGAACCCTCACAGTACTGTACAGTATTAGTGATTATACTATACATGTTGATGAGAACTAGAACCCTCACAGTACTGTACAGTATGAGTGATTATAATATACATGTTGATGAGAACTAGAACCCTCACAGTACTGTACAGTATGAGTGTTGTACTATACATGTTGATGAGAACTAGAACCCTCACAGTACTGTACAGTATGAGTGATTATACTATACATGTTGATGAGAACTAGAACCCTCACAGTACTGTACAGTATGAGTGATTAAACTATACATGTTGATGAGAACTAGAACCCTCACAGTACTGTACAGTATGAGTGATTATACTATACATGTTGATGAGAACTAGAACCCTCACAGTACTGTACAGTATGAGTGATTATACTATACATGTTGATGAGAACTAGAACCCTCACAGTACTGTACAGTATGAGTGATTATACTATACATGTTGATGAGAACTAGAACCCTCACGGTACTGTACAGTATGAGTGATTATACTATACATGTTGATGAGAACTAGAACCCTCACGGTACTGTACAGTATGAGTGATTATACTATACATGTTGATGAGAACTAGAACCCTCACGGTACTGTACAGTATGAGTGATTATACTATACATGTTGATGAGAACTACAACCCTCACGGTACTGTACAGTATGAGTGTTGTACTATACATGTTGATGAGAACTAGAACCCTCACGGTACTGTACAGTATGAGTGATTATACCATACATGTTGATGAGAACTAGAACCCTCACGGTACTGTAGAGTATGAGAGATTATACTATACATGTTGATGAGAACTAGAACCCTCAAGGTACTGTACAGTATGAGTGATTATACTATACATGTTGATGAGAACTAGAACCCTCACGGTACTGTACAGTATGAGTGATTATACTATACATGTTGATGAGAACTAGAACCCTCACGGTACTGTACAGTATGAGTGATTATACTATACATGTTGATGAGAACTAGAACCCTCACAGTACTGTACAGTATGAGTGTTATACTATACATGTTGATGAGAATTAGAACCCTCACAGTACTGTACAGTATGAGTGATTATACTATACATGTTGATGAGAACTAGAACCCTCACAGTACTGTACAGTATGAGTGATTATACTATACATGTTGATGAGAACTAGAACCCTCACAGTACTGTACAGTATGAGTGATTATACTATACATGTTGATGAGGACTAGAACCCTCACAGTACTGTACAGTATGAGTGATTATACTATACATGTTGATGAGGACTAGAACCCTCACAGTACTGTACAGTATGAGTGATTATACTATACATGTTGATGAGGACTAGAACCCTCACGGTATTGAACAGTATGAGTGATTATACTATACATGTTGATGAGAACTAGAACCCTCACGGTACTGTACAGTATGAGTGATTATACTATACATGTTGATGAGAACTAGAACCCTCACGGTACTGTACAGTATGAGTGATTATACTATACATGTTGATGAGAACTAGAACCCTCACGGTACTGTACAGTATGAGTGATTATACTATACATGTTGATGAGAACTAGAACCCTCACAGTACTGTACAGTATGCGTTAAACTATACATGTTGATGAGAACTAGAACCCTCACAGTACTGTACAGTATGAGTGATTATACTATACATGTTGATGAGAACTAGAACCCTCACAGTACTGTACAGTATGAGTGATTATACTATACATGTTGATGAGAACTAGAACCCTCACAGTACTGTACAGTATGAGTGATTATACTATACATGTTGATGAGAACTAGAACCCTCAAAGTACTATACAGTATGAGTGATTATACTATACATGTTGATGAGAACTAGAACCCTCACAGTACTGTACAGTATGAGTGATTATACTATACATGTTGATGAGAACTAGAACCCTCACAGTACTGTACAGTATGAGTGATTATACTATACATGTTGATGAGAACTAGAACCCTCACAGTACTGTACAGTATGAGTGTTATACTACACATGTTGTTGAGAACAAGAACCCTCACGGTGCTGTACAGTATGAGTGATTATACTATACATGTTGATGAGAACTAGAACCCTCACAGTACTGTACAGTATGTGTTAAACTATACATGTTGATGAGAACTAGAACCCTTACGCTTACTGAACAGTATGAGTGATTATACTATACATGTTGATGAGATCTAGAACCCTCACAGTACTGTACAGTATGTGTTAAACTGTACATGTTGATGAGAACTAGAACCCTCACAGTACTGTACAGTATGAGTGATTATACATGTTGTTGAGAACTAGAACCCTCACAGTACTGTACAGTATGAGTGATTATACTATACATGTTGTTGAGAACTAGAACCCTCACAGTACTGTACAGTATGAGTGTTATACTATACATGTTGATGAGAACTAGAACCCTCACAGTACTGTACAGTATGAGTGATTATACTATACATGTTGATGAGAACTAGAACCCTCACGGTACTGTACGGTATGAGTGATTATACTACACATGTTGAAGAGAACTAGAACCCTCAAGGTACTGTACAGTATGAGTGATTATACTATACACTTTGATGAGAACTAGAACCCTCACAGTACTGTACAGTATGAGTGATTATACTACACATGTTGAAGAGAACTAGAACCCTCAAGGTACTGTACAGTATGTGTGATTATACTATACATGTTGTTGAGAACTAGAACCCTCACAGTACTGTACAGTATGTGTTAAACTGTACATGTTGATGAGAACTAGAACCCTCACAGTACTGTACAGTATGAGTGATTATACTATACATGTTGTTGAGAACTAGAACCCTCACAGTACTGTACAGTATGTGTTAAACTATACATGTTTATGAGAACTATAACCCTCACGGTACTGTACAGTATGCGTTAAACTATACATGTTGATGAGAACTAGAACCCTCACCGTACTGAACAGTATGAGTGATTATACTATACATGTTGAGGAGAACTAGAACCCTCACAGTACTGTACAGTATGAGTGATTATACTATACATGTTGATGAGAACTAGAACCCTCACAGTACTGTACAGTATGAGTGATTATACTATACATGTTGATGAGAACTAGAACCCTCACAGTACTGTACAGTATGAGTGATTATACTATACATGTTGATGAGAACTAGAACCCTCACAGTACTGTACAGTATGAGTGATTATACTATACATGTTGATGAGAACTAGAACCCTCACAGTACTGTACAGTATGAGTGATTATACTATACATGTTGTTGAGAACTAGAACCCTCACAGTACTGTACAGTATGTGTTAAACTATACATGTTGATGAGAACTATAACCCTCACGGTACTGTACAGTATGCGTTAAACTATACATGTTGATGAGAACTAGAACCCTCACCGTACTGAACAGTATGAGTGATTATACTATACATGTTGATGAGAACTAGAACCCTCACAGTACTGTACAGTATGAGTGATTATACTATACATGTTGATGAGAACTAGAACCCTCACAGTACTGTACAGTATGAGTGATTATACTATACATGTTGATGAGAACTAGAACCCTCACAGTACTGTACAGTATGAGTGATTATACTATACATGTTGATGAGAACTAGAACCCTCACAGTACTGTACAGTATGAGTGATTATACTATACATGTTGATGAGAACTAGAACCCTCACAGTACTGTACAGTATGAGTGATTATACTATACATGTTGTTGAGAACTAGAACCCTCACAGTACTGTACAGTATGTGTTAAACTGTACATGTTGATGAGAACTAGAACCCTCACAGTACTGTACAGTATGAGTGATTATACTATACATGTTGTTGAGAACTAGAACCCTCACAGTACTGTACAGTATGTGTTAAACTATACATGTTGATGAGAACTGTAACCCTCACGGTACTGTACAGTATGCGTTAAACTATACATGTTGATGAGAACTAGAACCCTCACCGTACTGTACAGTATGAGTGATTATACTATACATGTTGATGAGAACTAGAACCCTCACAGTACTGTACAGTATGAGTGATTATACTATACATGTTGATGAGAACTAGAACCCTCACAGTACTGTACAGTATGAGTGATTATACTATGCATGTTGATGAGAACTAGAACCCTCACAGTACTGTACAGTATGAGTGTTATACTATACATGTTGATGAGAACTAGAACCCTCACAGTACTGTACAGTATGAGTGTCATACTATACATGTTGATGAGAACTAGAACCCTCACAGTACTGTACAGTATGAGTGATTATACTATACATGTTGATGAGAACTATAACCCTCACAGTACTGTACAGTATGAGTGTTGTACTATACATGTTGATGAGAACTAGAACCCTCACAGTACTGTACAGTATGAGTGTTATACTATACATGTTGATGAGAACTAGAACCCTCACAGTACTGTACAGTATGAGTGATTATACTATAGATGTTGATGAGAACTAGAACCCTCACAGTACTGTACAGTATGAGTGATTATACTATACATGTTGATGAGAACTAGAACCCTCACAGTACTGTACAGTATGAGTGATTATACTATACATGTTGATGAGAACTAGAACCCTCACAGTACTGTACAGTATGAGTGATTATACTATACATGTTGATGAGAACTAGAACCCTCACAGTACTGTACAGTATGAGTGATTATACTATACATGTTGATGAGAACTAGAACCCTCACAGTACTGTACAGTATGAGTGATTATACTATACATGTTGATGAGAACTAGAACCCTCACAGTACTGTACAGTATGAGTGATTATACTATACATGTTGATGAGAACTAGAACCCTCACAGTACTGTACAGTATGAGTGATTATACTATACATGTTGATGAGAACTAGAACCCTCACAGTACTGTACAGTATGAGTGATTATACTATACATGTTGATGAGAACTAGAACCCTCACAGTACTGTACAGTATGAGTGATTATACTATACATGTTGATGAGAACTAGAACCCTCACAGTACTGTACAGTATGAGTGATTATACTATACATGTTGATGAGAACTAGAACCCTCACGGTACTGTACAGTATGAGTGATTATACTATACATGTTGATGAGAACTAGAACCCTCACGGTACTGTACAGTATGAGTGATTATACTATACATGTTGATGAGAACTAGAACCCTCACGGTACTGTACAGTATGAGTGATTATACTATACATGTTGATGAGAACTAGAACCCTCACGGTACTGTACAGTATGAGTGATTATACTATACATGTTGATGAGAACTAGAACCCTCACGGTACTGTACAGTATGAGTGATTATACTATACATGTTGATGAGAACTAGAACCCTCACGGTACTGTACAGTATGAGTGATTATACTATACATGTTGATGAGAACTAGAACCCTCACGGTACTGTACAGTATGAGTGATTATACTATACATGTTGATGAGAACTAGAACCCTCACGGTACTGTACAGTATGAGTGATTATACTATACATGTTGATGAGAACTAGAACCCTCACGGTACTGTACAGTATGAGTGATTATACTATACATGTTGATGAGAACTAGAACCCTCACAGGTACTGTACAGTATGAGTGATTATACTATACATGTTGATGAGAACTAGAACCCTCACGGTACTGTACAGTATGAGTGATTATACTATACATGTTGATGAGAACTAGAACCCTCACGGTACTGTACAGTATGAGTGATTATACTATACATGTTGATGAGAACTAGAACCCTCACAGTACTGTACAGTATGAGTGTTATACTATACATGTTGATGAGAATTAGAACCCTCACAGTACTGTACAGTATGAGTGATTATACTATACATGTTGATGAGAACTAGAACCCTCACAGTACTGTACAGTATGAGTGATTATACTATACATGTTGATGAGAACTAGAACCCTCACAGTACTGTACAGTATGAGTGATTATACTATACATGTTGATGAGGACTAGAACCCTCACAGTACTGTACAGTATGAGTGATTATACTATACATGTTGATGAGGACTAGAACCCTCACAGTACTGTACAGTATGAGTGATTATACTATACATGTTGATGAGGACTAGAACCCTCACAGTATTGAACAGTATGAGTGATTATACTATACATGTTGATGAGAACTAGAACCCTCACGGTACTGTACAGTATGAGTGATTATACTATACATGTTGATGAGAACTAGAACCCTCACAGTACTCTACAGTATGAGTGATTATACTATACATGTTGATGAGAACTAGAACCCTCACAGTACTGTACAGTATGAGTGATTATACTATACATGTTGATGAGAACTAGAACCCTCACAGTACTGTACAGTATGAGTGATTATACTATACATGTTGATGAGAACTAGAACCCTCACAGTACTGTACAGTATGAGTGATTATACTATACATGTTGATGAGAACTAGAACCCTCACAGTACTGTACAGTATGAGTGATTATACTATACATGTTGATGAGAACTAGAACCCTCACAGTACTGTACAGTATGAGTGATTATACTATACATGTTGATGAGAACTAGAACCCTCACAGTACTGTACAGTATGAGTGTTATACTATACATGTTGATGAGAACTAGAACCCTCACAGTACTGTACAGTATGAGTGATTATACTATACATGTTGATGAGAACTAGAACCCTCACAGTACTGTACAGTATGAGTGATTATACTATACATGTTGATGAGAACTAGAACCCTCACAGTACTGTACAGTATGAGTGATTATACTATACATGTTGATGAGAACTAGAACCCTCACAGTACTGTACAGTATGAGTGATTATACTATACATGTTGATGAGAACTAGAACCCTCACAGTACTGTACAGTATGAGTGATTATACTATACATGTTGATGAGAACTAGAACCCTCACAGTACTGTACAGTATGAGTGATTATACTATACATGTTGATGAGAACTAGAACCCTCACAGTACTGTACAGTATGGTGTTAAACTATACATGTTGATGAGAACTAGAACCCTAACAGTACTGTACAGTATGAGTGATTATACTATACATGTTGATGAGAACTAGAACCCTCACAGTACTGTACAGTATGAGTGATTATACTATACATGTTGATGAGAACTAGAACCCTCACAGTACTGTACAGTATGAGTGATTATACTATACATGTTGATGAGAACTAGAACCCTCACAGTACTGTACAGTATGTGTTAAACTATACATGTTGATGAGAACTAGAACCCTCACAGTACTGTACAGTATGAGTGATTATACTATACATGTTTATGAGAACTAGAACCCTCACAGTACTGTACAGTATGAGTGATTATACTATACATGTTGATGAGAACTAGAACCCTCACAGTACTGTACAGTATGAGTGATTATACTATACATGTTGATGAGAACTAGAACCCTCACAGTACTGTACAGTATGAGTGATTATACTATACATGTTGATGAGAACTAGAACCCTCACAGTACTGTACAGTATGAGTGATTATACTATACATGTTGATGAGAACTAGAACCCTCACAGTACTGTACAGTATGAGTGATTATACTATACATGTTGATGAGAACTAGAACCCTCACAGTACTGTACAGTATGTGTTAAACTATACATGTTGATGAGAACTAGAACCCTCACAGTACTGTACAGTATGAGTGATTATACTATACATGTTGATGAGAACTAGAACCCTCACAGTACTGTACAGTATGAGTGATTATACTATACATGTTGATGAGAACTAGAACCCTCACAGTACTGTACAGTATGAGTGATTATACTATACATGTTGATGAGAACTAGAACCCTCACAGTACTGTACAGTATGGTGTTAAACTATACATGTTGATGAGAACTAGAACCCTCACAGTACTGTACAGTATGAGTGATTATACTATACATGTTGATGAGAACTAGAACCCTCACAGTACTCTACAGTATGAGTGATTATACTATACATGTTGATGAGAACTAGAACCCTCACAGTACTGTACAGTATGAGTGATTATACTATACATGTTGATGAGAACTAGAACCCTCACAGTACTGTACAGTATGAGTGATTATACTATACATGTTGATGAGAACTAGAACCCTCACAGTACTGTACAGTATGAGTGTTATACTATACATGTTGATGAGAACTAGAACCCTCACAGTACTGTACAGTATGAGTGATTATACTATACATGTTGATGAGAACTAGAACCCTCACAGTACTGTACAGTATGAGTGATTATACTATACACGTTGATGAGAACTAGAACCCTCACAGTACTGTACAGTGTGAGTGATTATACTATACATGTTGATGAGAACTAGAACCCTCACAGTACTGTACAGTATGAGTGATTATACTATACATGTTGATGAGAACTAGAACCCTCACAGTACTGTACAGTATGAGTGATTATACTATACATGTTGATGAGAACTAGAACCCTCACAGTACTGTACAGTATGTGTTAAACTATACATGTTGATGAGAACTAGAACCCTCACAGTACTGTACAGTATGAGTGATTATACTATACATGTTGATGAGAACTAGAACCCTCACAGTACTGTACAGTATGAGTGATTATACTATACATGTTGATGAGAACTAGAACCCTCACAGTACTGTACAGTATGAGTGATTATACTATACATGTTGATGAGAACTAGAACCCTCACAGTACTGTACAGTATGTGTTAAACTATACATGTTGATGAGAACTAGAACCCTCACAGTACTGTACAGTATGAGTGATTATACTATACATGTTGATGAGAACTAGAACCCTCACAGTACTGTACAGTATGTGTTAAACTATATATGTTGATGAGAACTAGAACCCTCACAGTACTGTACAGTATGAGTGATTATACTATACATGTTGATGAGAACTAGAACCCTCACAGTACTGTACAGTATGAGTGATTATACTATACATGTTGATGAGAACTAGAACCCTCACAGTACTGTACAGTATGAGTGATTATACTATACATGTTGATGAGAACTAGAACCCTCACAGTACTGTACAGTATGAGTGATTATACTATACATGTTGATGAGAACTAGAACCCTCACAGTACTGTACAGTATGAGTGATTATACTATACATGTTGATGAGAACTAGAACCCTCACGGTACTGTACAGTATGAGTGATTATACTATACATGTTGATGAGAACTAGAACCCTCACGGTACTGTACAGTATGAGTGATTATACTATACATGTTGATGAGAACTAGAACCCTCACGGTACTGTACAGTATGAGTGATTATACTATACATGTTGATGAGAACTAGAACCCTCACGGTACTGTACAGTATGAGTGTTGTACGATACATGTTGATGAGAACTAGAACCCTCACGGTACTGTACAGTATGAGTGATTATACTATACATGTTGATGAGAACTAGAACCCTCACAGTACTGTACAGTATGAGTGATTATACTATACATGTTGATGAGAACTAGAACCCTCACAGTACTGTACAGTATGAGTGATTATACTATACATGTTGATGAGAACTAGAACCCTCACAGTACTGTACAGTATGAGTGATTATACTATACATGTTGATGAGAACTAGAACCCTCACAGTACTGTACAGTATGAGTGATTATACTATACATGTTGATGAGAACTAGAACCCTCACAGTACTGTACAGTATGAGTGATTATACTATACATGTTGATGAGAACTAGAACCCTCACAGTACTGTACAGTATGAGTGATTATACTATACATGTTGATGAGAACTAGAACCCTCACAGTACTGTACAGTATGAGTGATTATACTATACATGTTGATGAGAACTAGAACCCTCACAGTACTGTACAGTATGAGTGATTATACTATACATGTTGATGAGAACTAGAACCCTCACGGTACTGTACAGTATGAGTGATTATACTATACATGTTGATGAGAACTAGAACCCTCACGGTACTGTACAGTATGAGTGATTATACTATACATGTTGATGAGAACTAGAACCCTCACGGTACTGTACAGTATGAGTGATTATACTATACATGTTGATGAGAACTAGAACCCTCACGGTACTGTACAGTATGAGTGATTATACTATACATGTTGATGAGAACTAGAACCCTCACGGTACTGTACAGTATGAGTGATTATACTATACATGTTGATGAGAACTAGAACCCTCACAGTACTGTACAGTATGAGTGTTATACTATACATGTTGATGAGAACTAGAACCCTCACAGTACTGTACAGTATGAGTGATTATACTATACATGTTGATGAGAACTAGAACCCTCACAGTACTGTACAGTATGAGTGATTATACTATACATGTTGATGAGAACTAGAACCCTCACAGTACTGTACAGTATGAGTGATTATACTATACATGTTGATGAGAACTAGAACCCTCACAGTACTGTACAGTATGAGTGATTATACTATACATGTTGATGAGAACTAGAACCCTCACAGTACTGTACAGTATGAGTGATTATACTATACATGTTGATGAGGACTAGAACCCTCACAGTACTGTACAGTATGAGTGATTATACTATACATGTTGATGAGAACTAGAACCCTCACAGTACTGTACAGTATGAGTGATTATACTATACATGTTGATGAGAACTAGAACCCTCACGGTACTGTACAGTATGAGTGATTATACTATACATGTTGATGAGAACTAGAACCCTCACAGTACTGTACAGTATGAGTGATTATACTATACATGTTGATGAGAACTAGAACCCTCACAGTACTGTACAGTATGAGTGATTATACTATACATGTTGATGAGAACTAGAACCCTCACAGTACTGTACAGTATGAGTGATTATACTATACATGTTGATGAGAACTAGAACCCTCACAGTACTGTACAGTATGAGTGATTATACTATACATGTTGATGAGAACTAGAACCCTCACAGTACTGTACAGTATGAGTGATTATACTATACATGTTGATGAGAACTAGAACCCTCACAGTACTGTACAGTATGAGTGATTATACTATACATGTTGATGAGAACTAGAACCCTCACAGTACTGTACAGTATGAGTGATTATACTATACATGTTGATGAGAACTAGAACCCTCACAGTACTGTACAGTATGAGTGATTATACTATACATGTTGATGAGAACTAGAACCCTCACAGTACTGTACAGTATGAGTGATTATACTATACATGTTGATGAGAACTAGAACCCTCACAGTACTGTACAGTATGAGTGATTATACTATACATGTTGATGAGAACTAGAACCCTCACAGTACTGTACAGTATGAGTGATTATACTATACATGTTGATGAGAACTAGAACCCTCACAGTACTGTACAGTATGAGTGATTATACTATACATGTTGATGAGAACTAGAACCCTCACAGTACTGTACAGTATGAGTGATTATACTATACATGTTGATGAGAACTAGAACCCTCACAGTACTGTACAGTATGAGTGATTATACTATACATGTTGATGAGAACTAGAACCCTCACAGTACTGTACAGTATGAGTGATTATACTATACATGTTGATGAGAACTAGAACCCTCACAGTACTGTACAGTATGAGTGATTATACTATACATGTTGATGAGAACTAGAACCCTCACAGTACTGTACAGTATGAGTGATTATACTATACATGTTGATGAGAACTAGAACCCTCACAGTACTGTACAGTATGAGTGATTATACTATACATGTTGATGAGAACTAGAACCCTCACAGTACTGTACAGTATGAGTGATTATACTATACATGTTGATGAGAACTAGAACCCTCACAGTACTGTACAGTATGAGTGATTATACTATACATGTTGATGAGAACTAGAACCCTCACAGTACTGTACAGTATGTGTTAAACTATACATGTTGATGAGAACTAGAACCCTCACAGTACTGTACAGTATGAGTGATTATACTATACATGTTGATGAGAACTAGAACCCTCACAGTACTGTACAGTATGAGTGATTATACTATACATGTTGATGAGAACTAGAACCCTCACAGTACTGTACAGTATGAGTGATTATACTATACATGTTGATGAGAACTAGAACCCTCACAGTACTGTACAGTATGAGTGATTATACTATACATGTTGATGAGAACTAGAACCCTCACAGTACTGTACAGTATGAGTGATTATACTATACATGTTGATGAGAACTAGAACCCTCACAGTACTGTACAGTATGAGTGATTATACTATACATGTTGATGAGAACTAGAACCCTCACAGTACTGTACAGTATGAGTGATTATACTATACATGTTGATGAGAACTAGAACCCTCACAGTACTGTACAGTATGAGTGATTATACTATACATGTTGATGAGAACTAGAACCCTCACAGTACTGTACAGTATGAGTGATTATACTATACATGTTGATGAGAACTAGAACCCTCACAGTACTGTACAGTATGAGTGATTATACTATACATGTTGATGAGAACTAGAACCCTCACAGTACTGTACAGTATGAGTGATTATACTATACATGTTGATGAGAACTAGAACCCTCACAGTACTGTACAGTATGAGTGATTATACTATACATGTTGATGAGAACTAGAACCCTCACAGTACTGTACAGTATGAGTGATTATACTATACATGTTGATGAGAACTAGAACCCTCACAGTACTGTACAGTATGAGTGATTATACTATACATGTTGATGAGAACTAGAACCCTCACAGTACTGTACAGTATGAGTGATTATACTATACATGTTGATGAGAACTAGAACCCTCACAGTACTGTACAGTATGAGTGATTATACTATACATGTTGATGAGAACTAGAACCCTCACAGTACTGTACAGTATGAGTGATTATACTATACATGTTGATGAGAACTAGAACCCTCACAGTACTGTACAGTATGAGTGATTATACTATACATGTTGATGAGAACTAGAACCCTCACAGTACTGTACAGTATGAGTGATTATACTATACATGTTGATGAGAACTAGAACCCTCACAGTACTGTACAGTATGAGTGATTATACTATACATGTTGATGAGAACTAGAACCCTCACAGTACTGTACAGTATGAGTGATTATACTATACATGTTGATGAGAACTAGAACCCTCACAGTACTGTACAGTATGTGTTAAACTATACATGTTGATGAGAACTAGAACCCTCACAGTACTGTACAGTATGAGTGATTATACTATACATGTTGATGAGAACTAGAACCCTCACAGTACTGTACAGTATGAGTGATTATACTATACATGTTGATGAGAACTAGAACCCTCACAGTACTGTACAGTATGAGTGATTATACTATACATGTTGATGAGAACTAGAACCCTCACAGTACTGTACAGTATGAGTGATTATACTATACATGTTGATGAGAACTAGAACCCTCACAGTACTGTACAGTATGAGTGATTATACTATACATGTTGATGAGAACTAGAACCCTCACAGTACTGTACAGTATGAGTGATTATACTATACATGTTGATGAGAACTAGAACCCTCACGGTACTGTACAGTATGAGTGATTATACTATACATGTTGATGAGAACTAGAACCCTCACGGTACTGTACAGTATGAGTGATTATACTATACATGTTGATGAGAACTAGAACCCTCACGGTACTGTACAGTATGAGTGATTATACTATACATGTTGATGAGAACTAGAACCCTCACGGTACTGTACAGTATGAGTGATTATACTATACATGTTGATGAGAACTAGAACCCTCACGGTACTGTACAGTATGAGTGATTATACTATACATGTTGATGAGAACTAGAACCCTCACGGTACTGTACAGTATGAGTGATTATACTATACATGTTGATGAGAACTAGAACCCTCACAGTACTGTACAGTATGAGTGATTATACTATACATGTTGATGAGAACTAGAACCCTCACAGTACTGTACAGTATGAGTGATTATACTATACATGTTGATGAGAACTAGAACCCTCACAGTACTGTACAGTATGAGTGATTATACTATACATGTTGATGAGAACTAGAACCCTCACAGTACTGTACAGTATGAGTGATTATACTATACATGTTGATGAGAACTAGAACCCTCACAGTACTGTACAGTATGAGTGATTATACTATACATGTTGATGAGAACTAGAACCCTCACAGTACTGTACAGTATGAGTGATTATACTATACATGTTGATGAGAACTAGAACCCTCACAGTACTGTACAGTATGAGTGATTATACTATACATGTTGATGAGAACTAGAACCCTCACAGTACTGTACAGTATGAGTGATTATACTATACATGTTGATGAGAACTAGAACCCTCACGGTACTGTACAGTATGAGTGATTATACTATACATGTTGATGAGAACTAGAACCCTCACGGTACTGTACAGTATGAGTGATTATACTATACATGTTGATGAGAACTAGAACCCTCACGGTACTGTACAGTATGAGTGATTATACTATACATGTTGATGAGAACTAGAACCCTCACGGTACTGTACAGTATGAGTGATTATACTATACATGTTGATGAGAACTAGAACCCTCACGGTACTGTACAGTATGAGTGATTATACTATACATGTTGATGAGAACTAGAACCCTCACAGTACTGTACAGTATGAGTGTTATACTATACATGTTGATGAGAACTAGAACCCTCACAGTACTGTACAGTATGAGTGATTATACTATACATGTTGATGAGAACTAGAACCCTCACAGTACTGTACAGTATGAGTGATTATACTATACATGTTGATGAGAACTAGAACCCTCACAGTACTGTACAGTATGAGTGATTATACTATACATGTTGATGAGGACTAGAACCCTCACAGTACTGTACAGTATGAGTGATTATACTATACATGTTGATGAGAACTAGAACCCTCACAGTACTGTACAGTATGAGTGATTATACTATACATGTTGATGAGGACTAGAACCCTCACAGTACTGTACAGTATGAGTGATTATACTATACATGTTGATGAGAACTAGAACCCTCACGGTACTGTACAGTATGAGTGATTATACTATACATGTTGATGAGAACTAGAACCCTCACGGTACTGTACAGTATGAGTGATTATACTATACATGTTGATGAGAACTAGAACCCTCACGGTACTGTACAGTATGAGTGATTATACTACACATGTTGATGAGAACTAGAACCCTCACAGTACTGTACAGTATGAGTGTTATACTATACATGTTGATGAGAACTAGAACCCTCACAGTACTGTACAGTATGAGTGATTATACTATACATGTTGATGAGAACTAGAACCCTCACAGTACTGTACAGTATGAGTGATTATACTATACATGTTGATGAGAACTAGAACCCTCACAGTACTGTACAGTATGAGTGATTATACTATACATGTTGATGAGAACTAGAACCCTCACAGTACTGTACAGTATGAGTGATTATACTATACATGTTGATGAGAACTAGAACCCTCACAGTACTCTACAGTATGAGTGATTATACTATACATGTTGATGAGAACTAGAACCCTCACAGTACTGTACAGTATGAGTGATTATACTATACATGTTGATGAGAACTAGAACCCTCACAGTACTGTACAGTATGAGTGATTATACTATACATGTTGATGAGAACTAGAACCCTCACAGTACTGTACAGTATGAGTGTTATACTATACATGTTGATGAGAACTAGAACCCTCACAGTACTGTACAGTATGAGTGATTATACTATACATGTTGATGAGAACTAGAACCCTCACAGTACTGTACAGTATGAGTGATTATACTATACATGTTGATGAGAACTAGAACCCTCACAGTACTGTACAGTATGAGTGATTATACTATACATGTTGATGAGAACTAGAACCCTCACAGTACTGTACAGTATGAGTGATTATACTATACATGTTGATGAGAACTAGAACCCTCACAGTACTGTACAGTATGAGTGATTATACTATACATGTTGATGAGAACTAGAACCCTCACAGTACTGTACAGTATGAGTGATTATACTATACATGTTGATGAGAACTAGAACCCTCACAGTACTGTACAGTATGAGTGATTATACTATACATGTTGATGAGAACTAGAACCCTCACAGTACTGTACAGTATGAGTGATTATACTATACATGTTGATGAGAACTAGAACCCTCACAGTACTGTACAGTATGAGTGATTATACTATACATGTTGATGAGAACTAGAACCCTCACAGTACTGTACAGTATGAGTGATTATACTATACATGTTGATGAGAACTAGAACCCTCACAGTACTGTACAGTATGAGTGATTATACTATACATGTTGATGAGAACTAGAACCCTCACAGTACTGTACAGTATGAGTGATTATACTATACATGTTGATGAGAACTAGAACCCTCACAGTACTGTACAGTACGAGTGATTATACTATACATGTTGATGAGAACTAGAACCCTCACAGTACTGTACAGTATGTGATAAACTATACATGTTGATGAGAACTAGAACCCTCACAGTACTGTACAGTATGAGTGATTATACTATACATGTTGATGAGAACTAGAACCCTCACAGTACTGTACAGTATGAGTGATTATACTATACATGTTGATGAGAACTAGAACCCTCACAGTACTGTACAGTATGAGTGATTATACTATACATGTTGATGAGAACTAGAACCCTCACAGTACTGTACAGTATGAGTGATTATACTATACATGTTGATGAGAACTAGAACCCTCACAGTACTGTACAGTATGAGTGATTATACTATACATGTTGATGAGAACTAGAACCCTCACAGTACTGTACAGTATGAGTGATTATACTATACATGTTGATGAGAACTAGAACCCTCACAGTACTGTACAGTATGAGTGATTATACTATACATGTTGATGAGAACTAGAACCCTCACAGTACTGTACAGTATGAGTGATTATACTATACATGTTGATGAGAACTAGAACCCTCACAGTACTGTACAGTATGTGTTAAACTATACATGTTGATGAGAACTAGAACCCTCACAGTACTGTACAGTATGAGTGATTATACTATACATGTTGATGAGAACTAGAACCCTCACAGTACTGTACAGTATGTGTTAAACTATATATGTTGATGAGAACTAGAACCCTCACAGTACTGTACAGTATGAGTGATTATACTATACATGTTGATGAGAACTAGAACCCTCACAGTACTGTACAGTATGAGTGATTATACTATACATGTTGATGAGAACTAGAACCCTCACAGTACTGTACAGTATGTGTTAAACTATACATGTTGATGAGAACTAGAACCCTCACAGTACTGTACAGTATGAGTGATTATACTATACATGTTGATGAGAACTAGAACCCTCACAGTACTGTACAGTATGAGTGATTATACTATACATGTTGATGAGAACTAGAACCCTCACAGTACTGTACAGTATGAGTGATTATACTATACATGTTGATGAGAACTAGAACCCTCACAGTACTGTACAGTATGAGTGATTATACTATACATGTTGATGAGAACTAGAACCCTCACAGTACTGTACAGTATGAGTGATTATACTATACATGTTGATGAGAACTAGAACCCTCACAGTACTGTACAGTATGAGTGATTATACTATACATGTTGATGAGAACTAGAACCCTCACAGTACTGTACAGTATGTGTTAAACTGTACATGTTGATGAGAACTAGAACCCTCACAGTACTGTACAGTATGAGTGATTATACTATACATGTTGATGAGAACTAGAACCCTCACAGTACTGTACAGTATGAGTGATTATACTATACATGTTGATGAGAACTAGAACCCTCACAGTACTGTACAGTATGAGTGATTATACTATACATGTTGATGAGAACTAGAACCCTCACAGTACTGTACAGTATGAGTGATTATACTATACATGTTGATGAGAACTAGAACCCTCACAGTACTCTACAGTATGAGTGATTATACTATACATGTTGATGAGAACTAGAACCCTCACAGTACTGTACAGTATGAGTGATTATACTATACATGTTGATGAGAACTAGAACCCTCACAGTACTGTACAGTATGAGTGATTATACTATACATGTTGATGAGAACTAGAACCCTCACAGTACTGTACAGTATGAGTGATTATACTATACATGTTGATGAGAACTAGAACCCTCACAGTACTGTACAGTATGAGTGATTATACTATACATGTTGATGAGAACTAGAACCCTCACAGTACTGTACAGTATGAGTGATTATACTATACATGTTGATGAGAACTAGAACCCTCACAGTACTGTACAGTATGAGTGATTATACTATACATGTTGATGAGAACTAGAACCCTCACAGTACTGTACAGTATGAGTGATTATACTATACATGTTGATGAGAACTAGAACCCTCACAGTACTGTACAGTATGAGTGATTATACTATACATGTTGATGAGAACTAGAACCCTCACAGTACTGTACAGTATGAGTGATTATACTATACATGTTGATGAGAACTAGAACCCTCACAGTACTGTACAGTATGAGTGATTATACTATACATGTTGATGAGAACTAGAACCCTCACAGTACTGTACAGTATGTGTTAAACTATACATGTTGATGAGAACTAGAACCCTCACAGTACTGTACAGTATGAGTGATTATACTATACATGTTGATGAGAACTAGAACCCTCACAGTACTGTACAGTATGAGTGATTATACTATACATGTTGATGAGAACTAGAACCCTCACAGTACTGTACAGTATGAGTGATTATACTATACATGTTGATGAGAACTAGAACCCTCACAGTACTGTACAGTATGTGTTAAACTATACATGTTGATGAGAACTAGAACCCTCACAGTACTGTACAGTATGAGTGATTATACTATACATGTTGATGAGAACTAGAACCCTCACAGTACTGTACAGTATGTGTTAAACTATATATGTTGATGAGAACTAGAACCCTCACAGTACTGTACAGTATGAGTGATTATACTATACATGTTGATGAGAACTAGAACCCTCACAGTACTGTACAGTATGAGTGATTATACTATACATGTTGATGAGAACTAGAACCCTCACAGTACTGTACAGTATGTGTTAAACTATACATGTTGATGAGAACTAGAACCCTCACAGTACTGTACAGTATGAGTGATTATACTATACATGTTGATGAGAACTAGAACCCTCACAGTACTGTACAGTATGAGTGATTATACTATACATGTTGATGAGAACTAGAACCCTCACAGTACTGTACAGTATGAGTGATTATACTATACATGTTGATGAGAACTAGAACCCTCACAGTACTGTACAGTATGAGTGTTGTACTATACATGTTGATGAGAACTAGAACCCTCACAGTACTGTACAGTATGAGTGTTGTACTATACATGTTGATGAGAACTAGAACCCTCACAGTACTGTACAGTATGAGTGATTATACTATACATGTTGATGAGAACTAGAACCCTCACAGTACTGTACAGTATGTGTTAAACTATACATGTTGATGAGAACTAGAACCCTCACAGTACTGTACAGTATGAGTGATTATACTATACATGTTGATGAGAACTAGAACCCTCACAGTACTGTACAGTATGAGTGATTATACTATACATGTTGATGAGAACTAGAACCCTCACAGTACTTTACAGTATGAGTGATTATACTATACATGTTGATGAGAACTAGAACCCTCACAGTACTGTACAGTATGAGTGTTGTACTATACATGTTGATGATGTTTTGTTGTAATTATTGTTGCAGTCCTGGAATTTCCGGAATTTGTATTTTGTTTGAACTTTTTATTTTTCACAAGTAAATTACTATATGCAAAGATATAGAAAAAGTAAAGGCTATTGAAGCATATTGCTGCTTTACTGATTCATTCACGTTCCATATACTTTAGTACAGTCAATAAAGTGAAAAGGTGTTATTCTTATTCTATAATGAAATACTGATTTATGTGAAAAATCATTCAAACTTCAAAGAGAAGAGTTCATCATTTATGTAATGCTCTCTGTTAGTGTTTTTTAGCTCAGTGTGTTATGAGTGACAATGTATGCTTTCTGAGTGAGAATTGTTGCCAGTGTTAGTCGAATGAGCTTATTTTGAGACATGTATGAAGTGTTTTGGTGGTTTGAGTGAGTTTTGGAGATGAGATGAACTGTTTGGCCAAGATGCATGTTGGTAATGCAGACTGTGACGAGTTTTGAAAAAGCGGCTTCAGTATTGACCGATGCTTGTTAGCAATTGAAAAAAACTGTATTCGAAAATTACTAAAGTAAAAGTGAAAGTCATACGTGTGTACGACTAACTGAAAGTGTAGTCACAATAGCATATTAAAGAGAACCATTGAAATGTTGGTGTCTAGGAAAAGGTAATGTACAGATGTAGAGGAGTATTTGTATTGCTCTTAAATCTTTTTAATGAATTTTAATCTTATTAACACTTTGTTCTAGCTAGCTATTTGTGTAGGTAGCTATCAAGTAAACACAATAAAATACTACTTGAGTAAAAGTCTAAAAGTATTTGGTTTTAAATATACTTAAGTATCAAAAGTAAATGTAATTGCTAAAATATACTTGAAAGTATAAAAAGTATAAAGTATAAATAATTTCAATTTCCTCATATTAAGCAAACCAGACGGCACCATTTTCTTGTTTTTTTAAATTCACGGATAACAAGGGGAACACTCCAACACTCAGACATCATTTACAAATGAAGCATTTGTGTTTAGTGAGTCCGCCAGATCAGAGGCAGTAGGAATTACCAGGGATGTTCTCTTGATAAGTGTGTGAATTGGACCATTTTCCTGTCCTGCTATCCATTCAAAATGTAACGAGTACTTTTGGGTGTCAGGGAAAATGTATGGAGTAAAAAAGTACATTATTTTCTTTAGGAATGTAGTGAAGTAAAAGTAAAAGTAGTCAAAAATATAAATAGTAAAGTACTTAAGTAGTACTTTAAAGTATTTTTACTGAGTACTTTACACCACTGGTAAGGTGTGTGTCGGGTATGACAAACATTGTTGTGGTTCTGGCATGGGCCTGCTTTTGAATTCCTACAGCTCTCTTTATGTACAGTCCTTTTCAACAGGACACAGCTTGTTATTGTCCCTCTTCACAAGAAACTCAACTACATCCTAAGCTAGGGCACCACTTCTAACCACTGCACCTGCAGGCACAGCCATCCAACGTGGCAACATCCTTGTTTGATACAATATTCATCTAACTTCAAAACCAGCAACCTTTCTGCACAGCCAGATATCTCGAGTGAATCCACAGTCTTTCTCCCACCGTCTCTTGACAGACACAGCTGGGACGCAGCAGGCTAGTAAAGAGAAGGGAAGCAGCAGGCTAGTAAAGAGAAGGGACGCAGCAAGCTAATAAAGATAAGGGAAGCAGCAGGCTAGTAAAGAGAAGGGAAGCAGCAGGCTAGTAAAGAGAAGGGAAGCAGCAGGCTAGTAAAGAGAAGGGAAGCAGCAGGCTAGTAAAGAGAAGGGAAGCAGCAGGCTAATAAAGAGAAGGGAAGCAGCAGGCTAGTAAAGAGAAGGGAAGCAGCAGGCTAGTAAAGAGAAGGGAAGCAGCAGGCTAATAAAGAGAAGGGAAGCAGCAGGCTAATAAAGAGAAGGGAAGCAGCAGGCTAGTAAAGAGAAGGGACGCAGCAGGCTAGTAAACAGAAGGGAAGCAGCAGGCTAGTAAAGAGAAGGGACGCAGCAGGCTAGTAAAGAGAAGGGAAGCAGCAGGCTAGTAAAGAGAAGGGAAGCAGCAGGCTAGTAAAGAGAAGGGAAGCAGCAGGCTAATAAAGAGAAGGGAAGCAGCAGGCTAATAAAGAGAAGGGAAGCAGCAGGATAGTAAAGAGAAGGGAAGCAGCAGGCTAGTAAAGAGAAGGGAAGCAGCAGGCTAATAAAGAGAAGGGAAGCAGCAGGCTAATAAAGAGAAGGGAAGCAGCAGGCTAGTAAAGAGAAGGGACGCAGCAGGCTAGTAAAGAGAAGGGAAGCAGCAGGCTAGTAAAGAGAAGGGAAGCAGCAGGCTAGTAAAGAGAAGGGAAGCAGCAGGCTAGTAAAGAGAAGGGAAGCAGCAGGCTAGTAAAGAGAAGGGAAGCAGCAGGCTAGTAAAGAGAAGGGAAGCAGCAGGCTAGTAAACAGAAGGGAAGCAGCAGGCTAGTAAACAGAAGGGAAGCAGCAGGCTAGTAAAGAGAAGGGACGCAGCAGGCTAATAAAGAGAAGGGAAGCAGCAGCAGATATGTAGGTCAGAAGTGGAAAGTGGCCCAAGCGTTTCCGTCAGACCACCTCCCCTCCCCAGCTTTCTCCCTGGGGTGTCTCTCCGCTGTGGATTGTTCCCTCTCATGGGCTAGGCTGGCTGGGGCTGACTGACTGGACTAGAGCTGGGGCTGTGACTGGACTAGAGCTGGGGCTGACTGACTGGACTAGAGCTGGGGCTGACTGACTGGACTAGAGCTGGGGCTGACTGACTGGACTAGAGCTGGGGCTGACTGACTGGACTAGAGCTGGGGCTGTGACTGGACTAGAGCTGGGGCTGACTGACTGGACTAGAGCTGGGGCTGACTGACTGGACTAGAGCTGGGGCTGACTGACTGGACTAGAGCTGGGGCTCACTGACTGGGCTAGAGCTGGTGCTGACTGACTGGACTAGAGCTGGGGCTGACTGACTGGACTAGAGCTGGGGCTGACTGACTGGACTAGAGCTGGGGCTGACTGACTGGACTAGAGCTGGGGCTGACTGACTGGGCTAGAGCTGGGGCTGACTGACTGGACTAGAGCTGGGGCTGACTGACTGGACTAGAGCTGGGGCTGACTGACTGGACTAGAGCTGGGGCTGACTGACTGGGCTAGAGCTGGGGCTGACTGACTGGACTAGAGCTGGGGCTGACTGACTGGACTAGAGCTGGGGCTGACTGACTGGACTAGAGCTGGGGCTGACTGATTGGACTAGAGCTGGGGCTGTAACTGGACTAGAGCTGGGGCTGACTGACTGGACTAGAGCTGGGGCTGACTGACTGGACTAGAGCTGGGGCTGACTGACTGGACTAGAGCTGGGGCTGACTGACTGGACTAGAGCTGGGGCTGCAACCACACACAACTCTCTACCCTCACATGCATGTATGCACTTTGTTAACAATAGTGCACTTAAGATAGCACACAAACACAAACAGCATGACAGCTGACAGACAAGACAGGCAACCCTAGTTAATAGAGGACTGCTAGCAACAGAGTGACACTTTTAACAATGTTATTGTTATGGTACCTTAAGCCATCAATTATAAGCCTATACTGTTGTTGACCCTGTCTGGATGACAGACAGAAATGTGGCTCATCTTAAAGACAGCACATGTGGACTCATACACAGGCATGCATACACACCCTTGTCCCAGTGGCCCCAGACCATTTGACTGAAGTTCACCTCAGACACCAGTCACACAAGGACATGAGGGGCAAGAAAAGGGTGAGAGGAGAAAGAGGGTAGGAGAAAAAATCACTCTCAGAAAGGAAAACAGGACATGGGCCAAAGATGAAAGAGGGTAGAGACGGCAAGGCCTCTGAATTCTAAGCTTTTGCAACACAAGTTTTAAACAAGTGTCTGTAGGGCAGGTGACAAGGGGTGGGGGTCACGGGCTGAGAGAGAGAGAGAAAGATCATTTCACTTGCTTTGGCAATGTTAAGATGTTCCCCATGCCAATAAAGCCCTTTGAATTGAATTGAGAATAAGACAGACTAGCCCCTCTGGTTGTGGCTGCAGCAGACACGTCTCTCTCGCTCTCTCTCTCTCTCTCTCTCTCTCTTTCTCTCACTCTCTCCCTCCCCCTCTCTCTCTTTCTCTCTCCCTTCACATGTAAATCACATTTGATTTGTCACATGCTTGTTCAACAACAGGTGTAGACTAACAGTGAAATGCTTACTTACGGGCCCTTCCCAACAAAGCAGAGAGAAAAAAGGAGAAATAATAGAAAATGAATAACACAAGGAATAAATACACAATGAGTCATGATAACTTGGCTATATACACCTGGTACCAGGACCGAGTCCATGTGCAGGAATACGAGGTCATTAAGGTAGATATGTACATACAGACAGGGGTAGAGTGACTAGGCAACAGGATAGATAATAACAGAACATATGTGATGAGTCAAAAGAGTTAGTGCAAAAAGGGTCAATGCAGATAGTCTGGGTAGCTATGTGGTTAACTATTTAACTAACTATTTATCAGTCTTATAGCTTAGAGGTAGAATCTGTTCAGGGTTCTGTTTTTTCCAGACTTGGTGCATCAGCAACGCTTGAGTAATAGGCTTGAAATGAAACTTCAGTTCAGTTCAATGTAGTATTGATCCCAAAGAACACAGGGTACCAGACAGGACACACACACATCGTGCAGGCACGTGTGCACGGCTGGACACACACACACACACACACACACACACACACACACACACACACACACACACACACACACACACACACACACACACACACACACACACACACACACACACACACACACACACACACACACACACACACACACACACACACACAGAGAGAGAGAAAGAGAAAGAGAGGAGAGAGGGGTGGGGTGTTTTGGAGGGCGATTGAGGTCAGAGATATGGAGGCAGGGTAGAGGAGATCAGTGTAATATTAGTCAGCTACTTATTCACTGGTTACTGATTCACTATATTCCCCCAGCCAGAGGCTGAATCAATAGGTGTCTGCTGCAGCCACAACCAGAGGAGCTAGTCTCTAATCTCTCTCACAGCTGGAATCAATATTTAATAACAGGAGAGAACACTGCCTCAGTCTACAGCTACGCCTCAGAATAACTGCCTGTTTTTAGACTGCCACTAAAAGAGTGAGAGAGCAAGAGCAAGAGAGAGGAGAGACGAGGGTGAGAGAGAGAGGGAGAGAGCGAGGAGGAGAGATGAGGTTGAGAGAGAGAAAGAGGGAGAGAGCGAGAAGGATAGATGAGGATGAGAGAAAGTGGTTAGCAGCAGCACTTCGCCATGTGAGCAGCAGCAGGGGCTCAGAGACTATAATCAGCTAATGGTGAGAGGCAGAGAGAGACAGAGTGAGCAGGGGTGGGGACAGTGAGAGAGAGGGGGGAAGAGAGCAAAAGAGTGAGAGAGACAGAGAGAGGTGGAGAGAGAGATGTACACTACTGATGTACTACACTGTACATAGGCAATAATATAACATTGTAAATGTCTATAGTTATTTAAGTGTAATGTTTAATGTTTATTTCAGATTTTTTACTTCCTTGTTTATTTCCTTTTTGTTTATAGTCTACTTCACTTGCTTTGGCAATGTATCACAGCAGCAACATTTGTGACCTGTTGCCACAAGAAAAGGGCAACCAGTGAAGAACAAACACCATTGAAAATACAACCCATATTTATGTTTATTTATTTTCCCTTTTGTATTTTAACCATTTACACATCGTTACAACACTGTATATAGACATAATATGACATTTGTAATGTGTTTATTCTTTTGGAACTTCTATGAGTGTAATGTTTACCGTTCATTTTTATTGTTTATTTTACTTTTGTATATTATCTACTTCACTTGCTTTGGCAATGTTAACATATGTTTCCCATGACAATAAAGCCCCTTGAAATGAATTGAATTGAATTGAGGGGGAGAGCAAGCGAGAGAGAGATAGAGAGAGATAGCACAGAGCAGCAGAGGTGGAGAGGAATAGAGGATCCTAGGGGAACAGAGAGAGTGGTAGCCCCAGGTTTTGGGTCTCTGCTTTTAACTCTCTTTGTCCAGTGATTAACCGTCTCTTCTCTCTTTGTCCAGAACTTCTAGTGGTTCTGTAGGGTATTCTGAGCTCATACGAATTCCTGATCCGACAAGGTAAAAAATATGTTGACGTGCCCTTGAGCAAGGCACTTAACCCTAATTGGTCCTGTAATTCGCTCTGGATAAGATCGTCTCCTAAATGACTATAAAAGTAAATGTAAATATGCACACACACACGCGTGCGCACGCACGCACACACACACACACACAGCTATGTCTTACTATACTTGTGGAGGACTTTTTGGGGACCAACAATTGATTCCCATTTTCCCTAACCCCTAACTTAAACCTAACTCCTAACCCTAAACCTAACCACTAAACCCTAAACCTAATTCTAACCCTAAAATTTGATTTGATTTGAAACACACACACACACACACACACACACACACACGCACACACACACACACACACACACACACACACACACAGCTCAGCTCATATTGTCCACACTGCAGTGCATTACAAAACACCAGCGCTGCATTCACTGTTTTAGCTGCTAACCTTTACAGGGACAAAGCAGCATTGGACAATAGAACCACAATGACCACAGGCCTGAAAAACCCAGAGAACGCAAGAATGAGGTACACATAGGCTGAAGCACACACACACACAAACACACACACAAACACACAGGGATTTCTGAGTTCAGCAAGATGTGACACGCACTCAAATGTTGAAATATGTGCACAAAAGCACACAGCACTATATGGAAGGATGAAGCTTGCACTTGCTGTGTGCCTCTCTCCCCCTCTCTTTCCTCCCTCTATCGCTCTATCGAGGGTGTCAGTATAATGCTGTATAACTCTCTGCTACTTTGTTGTTCCTCCCTCAGTAAGGCGAGACATGACCTCCTTTGTACTTGTGTTAACAATATCATTCTTCTCTCTGTTTTCACTGTATATCTCCTCCCCTCTCTCTCTCTGTATCTCTACTCCGCCCCTTTCTCTCCTGTAGTAGCATCCAAATCAAATCAAAAGTTGTGGCGGGACACAATGCGAATAGTCCGGGTAGCCATTTGATTACCTGTTCAGGAGTCTTATGGCTTGGGGGTTAAAGCTGTTGAGAAGCCTTTTGGTCCTAGACTTGGCGCTCCGGTACTGCTTGCCGTGCGGTAGCAGAGAGAACAGTCTATGACTAGGGTGGTTGAGGTCTTTGACAATTTTTAGGGCCTTCCTCTGACACCGTCTGGTGCAGAGGTCTTGATTGGCAGGGAGCTTGGCCCCAGTGATGTACTGGGCCGTACGCACTACCCTCTGTAGTGCCTTGCGGTCAGAGGCCGAGCAGTTGCCATACCAGGCAGTGACGCAACCAGTCAGGATGCTCTCGATGTTGCTGCTGTAGAACCTTTTGAGGATCTGAGGACCCATGCCAAATCTTTTTAGTCTCCTGAGGGGGAATAGGTTTTGTCGTGCCCTCTTCCAGTTCACCATAACATTCCTTGTCTTGCTACTAGCAATTTAGCTATTTAGCTACTAGCAATTTAGTCATCGTTAGTCACTGCTAGCGTTCTTTACCTTTAGCTCGGAATCCAGCTGCTTTAGCCCAGATAGCCCGGATAATACCTGCCAATCTGCACAGCGCGATATCAGCCCTGAGCATATCGTACTGCTTTTTTTCCCACTACATCACTGGATTCCTGCCTCAAGCTCTGGACCATTACACCGGATCTTCGCAGCTAGCTAGTTGCTACTGAGTGGCTATTGTGGCTAACGCCTTTGTCCAGAAGCATGCACCAGTTAACCTCGAGCTAGCCTCAAGCTAGGCCCATCTCCCGGTTAGCAAACTAAGTACACCAACTACAATACCTCTCTTTCCAATTGGCCTGGACCCTTTGTCGACACGGAGCCCCGCCGATCCATCACGACTGGTCTGCTGGTCTGCTGACGTAATTCGGCCGATATACTCTCAACCGGCCTCTGCGTCATGGATGTTGGTGATGATCCATCTGCTATCCCCGGCCCGCTGGCTTCCTGAACGCCGTGTCTCCTGATCGCCTAGCGTAGTAATCGACTACCGAACGGCTCCCTGTTTCATCTATTGCTGCTCATTGGACCCTATGATCACTCGGCTACATAGCTGATGCCTGCTGGACTGTTCATTAACACGGTACTTCATTTAGTTTATCTGTCGGCCCCAGCCTTGAACTCAGACACTATGTGTAGCTAACTGAACCTCTCTGCCCATTTATCGCCATTTACCTGTTGTTGTTGTCCTAGCTGTTTACCCGTTGTTGTCTCACCCGTTGTTGTCTTAGCTCTCCCAATCAACACCTATGATTGCTTTATGCCTTTCTCTAATGTCAATATGCCTTGTATACTGTTGTTTAGGGCAGCTCTCATTGTTTTATTTTACTGCGGAGCCCCTAGTCCTACTCAACATGCCTCAGATAGCCCCCTTGTCCCACCCCTCACACATGCGGAGACCGCACCTAGCTTAACTGGCGCCTCCAGAGATGCAACCTCTCTCGTCACTCAATGCCTAGGTTTACCCCCACTGTACTCACACCCTACCATACCCTTGTCTGTACACTATGCCCTGAATCTGTCCTACCACGCCCAGAAATCTGCTCCTTTTATTCTCTGTTCCCAAAGGACCAGACGACCAGTTCTTATAGCCTTTAGCCGTACCCTCATCCTACTCCTCCTCTGTTCCTCTGGTGATGTAGTGGTTAACCCAGGCCCTGTGTGTTCCCAGGCACTCTCATTTGTTGACTTCTGCAACCGTAAAAGCCTTGGGTTCATGCATGTTAACATCAGACGCCTCCTCCCTAAGTTTGCTTTATTCACTGCTTTAGCACACTCCACCATCCCTGATGTTCTAGCCGTGTCTGAATCCGGGCTTCGGAAGGCTACCAAAAATTCAGAAATTTCCATCCCCAATTACAACATTTTCCATCAAGACAGAACTGCTAGAGGGGGCGGAATTGCATTCTACTTTAGAGATAGCCTGCAGAGTTCTGTCATACTATCCAGATCAAATCTGATTTTATTTGTCACATACACATGTTTAGCAGATGTTAATGCGAGTGAAGCGAAATACTTGCAAAGAAATAATACATAAAAAAAAAAAATACTACATAGTTTCCTAGGAATGCGAAGTGAGGCGGCCATCTCTGTCGGCGCCGGAACAAGATCTATGCCCAAACAGTTCGAGCTTCTACTTTTAAAGATCCATCTCTCCAGAAATAAGTCCCTCACTGTTGCCACTTGTTAAAGACCCCCTCAGCTCCTAGCTGTGCCCTGGACACCATATGTGAATTGATTGACCCCCATCTATCGTCAGAGCTCGTACCGCTAGCTGACCTAATTGGGATATGCTTAACACCCCAGCCGTCCTACAATCTAAGCTAGATGCCCTCAATCTCACACAAATTATCAAGGAACTTACAAGGTACAACCCCAAATCCGTAAACATCGGCACCCTCATAGATATCGTCCTGACCAACTTGCCTTCTAAATACACCTTTGCTGTTTTCAACCAGGATCTCAGCAATCACTGCCTCATTGCCTCATTGCCTACGTCCGTTATGGATCCGTGGTCAAACGACCACCCCTCATCACTGTCAAACGCTTCCTAAAACACTTCTGCGAGCAGGCCTTTCTAATCGACCTGGCCCAGGAATCCTGGAAGGATATTGACCTCATCCCGTCAGTAGAGGATGCCTGGTTGTTCTTTAAAAGTGCTTTCCTCACCATCTTAAATAAGCACGCCCCTTTCAAAAAATGTTGAACTAAGAACAGATATAGCCCTTGGTTCACTCCAGACTTGACTGCCTTTGACCAGCACAAAAACACCCTGTGGCGTACTACACTGGCTTTGAATAGTCCCCGCGATATGCAACTTTTCAGGGAAGTCAGGAACCAATACACACATTCAGTTAGGAAAGCAAATGCTAGCCTTTTCAAACAGATATTTGCATCCTACAGCACTAATTCCAAAAAGTTTAGGGACACAGTAAAGTCCATGGAGAATAAGAGTACCTCCTCCCAGCTGCCCACTGCAATGAGACTAGGAAGCACTGTCACCACTGATAAATCCATGATAATCAAGAATTTCAATAAGTATTTCTCTACGGCTGGCCATGACTTCCACCTGGCTACCCCAACCCCGGCCAACAGCTCTGCACCCCTCACAGCAACTGGCCCAAGCCCCCCCCCCCCCCCCCCCCCCCGCTTCTCCTTCTCCTAAATCCAGACAGCTGATGTTCTGAAAGAGCTGCAAAATCTGGATCCCTACAAATCAGCTGGGCTAGACAATCTGGAGCCCCTCTCTTCCTAAAATTATCAGCCGCCATTGTTGCAACCCCTATTACCAGTCTGTTCAACGTCACTTTCGTATCGTCTGAGATTCCTGAAGATTGGAAAGCTGCCGCGGTCATCCCCCTCTTCAAAGGGGGAGACACTCTAGACCCAAACTGTTACAGACCTATATCCATCCTGCTCTGCCTTTCTAAAGTCTTTGAAAGCCAAGTGAACAAACAGATAACTGACCATTTCCAATCCCACCATACCTTCTCCGCTATGCAATCTGGTTTCCGAGCTGGTCATGGGTGCACTAAGGGCTCCGCACCTCAGCCATGCTCAAGGTCCTAAACGACATCATAACCGCCATCGATAAAAGACAGTACTGTGCAGCCGTCTTCATCGACCTGGCCAAGGCCTTCGACTCTGTCAATCACCGTATTTTTATCGGCAGACTCAACAGCCTTGGTTTCTCTAATGACTGCCTCGACTGGTTCACTAACTACTTCTCAGATAGAGTTCAGTGTGTCAAATCGGAGGGCCTGTTGTCCTGACCTCTGGTAGTCTCTATGGGGTGACACAGGGTTCAATTCTCGGGCCGACTCTTTTCTCTATATATATCAATTATATCGATCTTGCTGCTGGTGATTCTTTTATCCACCTCTACGCAGACGACACCATTCTGTATACAGTACATCTGGCCCTTCTTTGGACACTGTGTTAACAAACCTCCAAATGAGCTTCAACTCCATACAACACTCCTTCCGTGGCCTCCAACTGCTCTTAAATGCTAGTAAAACAAAATGCATGCTCTTCAACCGATCGCTGCCAACAAGCGCCCACCCGAATACCATCACTACTCTGGACGGTTCTGACTTAGAATATGTGGACAACTATAAACACCTAGGTGTCTGGCTAGACTGTAAACTCTCCTTCCATACTCATATTAAGCATCTCCAATCCAAAGTTAAATCTAGAATCAGCTTCCTATTTCGCAACAAAGCCTCCTTCACTCATGCTGCCAAACATGCCCTCGTAAAACTGACTATCCTACCGATGTCATTTACAAAATAGCCTCCAACAGTCTACTCAGCAAATTGGATGCAGTCTATCACAGTGCCATCCGTTTTGTCACCAAAGCCCCATGTACTACCCACCACTACGTCCTGTATGCTCTTGTTGGCTGGTCCTCGCTACATATTCGTTGCCAAACCCACTGGCTCCAGGTCATATATAAGTCTTTGCTAGGTAAAGCTCCACCTAATCTCAGCTCACTGGTCACCATAGCAACACCCACCCTTAGCATGCGCTCCAGCAGGTATATTTCACTGGTCATCCCCAAAGCCAACACCTGCTTTGTCCGCCTTTCCTTACAGTTCTCTGCTACCAATGCCTGGAACGAATTGCAAAAAGCACTGAAGTTGGAGACTTATATCTCCCTCACTAACTTTAAGCATCAGCTGTCAGAGCAGTTTACCCATCGCTGCAGCTGTACACAGCCCATCTGTAAATAGCCCATCCAACCAACCAACCAACTACCTCATCCCCATATTTGTTTTTATTTTTCTGCTCTTTTGCACACCAGTATTTCTACTTGCACATCCTCACCTGCACATATATCACTCCAGTGTAAATTGCTAAATTGTAATTACTTCACCACTATTGACCTATTGATTGCCTTACCTCCTTATTTCATAAGCACACACTGTATACAGATTTTTCGATTGTGTTATTGACTGTACGTTTGTTCATCCCATGTGTAACTCTGTGTTGTTTTTGTTGCACTGCTTTGCTTTATCTTGGCCAGGTCGCAGTTGTAAATGACAACTTGTTTTCAACTGGCCTACCTTGTTAAATAAAGGTGAAATAAAATAAAAATAAAAAACTCTGTGTGTATGTGTCTCTGTGTGTATATGTACAGTACCAGTCATACGTTTGGACACACCTACTCATTCATTGTAGAATAATAGTGAAGACATCAAAACTATGAAATAACACAAATGGAATAATGTAGTAACCAAAAAAGTCTTACGCAAATCAAAATATATTTTAACTGTGAGATTCTTCTAAGTAGCCACCCTTTGCTTGATGACACCTTTGCAAACTCTTGGCATTCTCTCAGCCAGCTTCATGAGGTAGTCACCTGGAATGAATTTCAATTAACAGGTGTGCCTTGTTAAAAGTTAATTTGCATTTGGGCCAATCAGTTGTGTTGTGACAAGGTAGGGTTATGATACAGAAGACCAGGTCCATATTATGGCAAGAAAAGCTCAAATAAGCAAAGAGAAATGACAGTCCATCATTACTTTAAGACATGAAGGTCAGTCGATACGGAACATTTCAAGAACTTTGAAAGTTTCTTCAAGTGCAGTCGAAAAAACCATCAAGAACTATGATGAAACCGGCTCTCATGAGGACCACCACAGGAAAGGAAGACCCAGAGTTACCTCTGCTGCAGAGGATAAGTTCATTAGAGTTACCAGCCTCAGAAATTGCAACCCAAATAAATGCTTCACAGAGTTCAAGTAACAGACACATCTCAACATCAACTGTTCAGAGGAGACTGCGTGAATCAGGCCTTCATGGTCGAATTGCTGCAAAGAAACCACTACTAAAGGACACCAGTAATAAGAAGAGATTTGCTTGGGCCAAGAAACACGAGCAATGGACATTAAACTGGTGAAAATCTGTCCTTTGGTCTGATGATTCCACATTTTTTATTTATGGTTCCAACCGCCGTGTCTTTGTGAGACGCAGAGTAGGTGAACGGATGATCTCCGCATGTGTAGTTCCCACCCGTGAAGCATGGAGGAGGAGGTGTTATGGTATGGGGGTGCTATGCTGGTGACACTGTCATTGATTTATTTAGAATTCAAGGCACACAACCAGCATGGCTACCACAGCATTCTGCAGTGATACATTATCCCACCTGATTTGCGCTTAGTGAATCTGGCCGTGCTGCTGCTCCAGTTCCAACTGTTCTGCCTGCGGCTATGGAACCCGGACCTGTTCACTGGACGTGCTACCTGTCCCAGACCTGCTGTTTTCAACTCTCTAGAGACAGCAGGAGCGGTAGAGATACTCTCAAAGATCGGCTATGAAAAAGCCAACTGACACTTACTCTTGTGTTACTGACTTGTTGCACCCTCGACAACTACTATGATTATTATTATTTGACCATGCTGGTCATTTATGAACATTTGAACATCTTGACCATGTGCTGTTATAATCTCCACCCGGCACAGCCAGAAGAGGACTGGCCACCCCTCATAGCCTGGTTCCTCTCTAGGTTTCTTCCTAGGTTTGGGCCTTTCTAGGTAGTTTTTCCTAGCCACCGTGCTTCTACACTTGCATTGCTTTCTGTTTGGTGTTTTAGGCTGGGTTTCTGTACAGCACTTTGCGATGTCAGCCGATGTAAGAAGGGCTATATAAATCCATTTGATTTGATACTATCATGTTTTTCATCAGGGCAATGACCCAACACACCTCCAGGCTGTCTAAGGGCTTTTTGACCAAGAAGGAGAGTGATGGAGTGCTGCATCAGATGACCTGGCCTCCACAATCACCCAACCTCAACCCAATTGAGATTGTTTTGGATGAGTTGGACCGCAGAGTGAAGGAAAAGCAGCCAACAAGTGCTCAGCATATGTGGGAACTCCTTCGAGACTGTTGGAAAAGCATTCCAGGTGAAGCTGGTTGAGAGAATGCCAAGAGTGTGCAAAGCTGTCATCAAGGCATTGGGTGGCTACTTTGAAGAATGTCAAATATAAAATATATTTTGATTAGTTTAAACCTTTTTGGGTTACTACATGATTCCATGTGTTATTTCATAGTTTTGATATCTTCACTATTATTATACAATGTGGAAAATAGTAAAAAATAAAGAAAAACCCTTGAATGAGTAGGTTTGTCCAAACTTTTGACTGGTAATGTGTGTGTGAATGAATCTCTGCGTATATGTTTTCAAAGACCCTGCTCATCATTCTGCACACATGAGGCAGTACACACACATAAACATCAACCCTCTCTCTCTCTCTCTCTCTCTCTCTCTCTCTCTCTCTCTCTCTCTCTCTCTCTCTCTCTCTCTCTCTCTCTCTCTCTCTCTCTCACACACACACTCTCTGACAGACTGGCAGGAATAGCAGCAAAAACTAAATTAGCATCAGATTGGATCAATGGAATTACAATCAGTCCCAGTGTGTGTGTGTGTGTGCGTGTCAGTGTGTTTTAGGTAAACAGGTTGGTAAATGAGTTCCCTCCTCGGTCCGGCCCTGCTGTAAAACGCTGAGGCCTGTTCAAAGACAGCTGGATCACTTACAGGCAGCCAAGGTCAACACACACATAAGGCAGGTTTCCACATGCACACACACACATGCACACACGGCACGCAGTGTTTCCACAACACACGCACACACGTCTTGGTGAATGACCCACTGTACGTCTGTTAGCGCTGAGCCTTGCTGCCAACCCACAGCAGGGAAACTGGGTTGTGCTCTGATAGGCCAAACACACACACACACACACACACACACACACACTTTGTCTTGCACAGGTGAGGTGCAGAAATGATCCCTGTTTTATGTGTAGCGTGAGGTCCATCCAGTAAAGTTGTTATGAAGAGATGATGTATTTATTTTGACCTTCCACCATTTATTTATTTAGCCTTTTATGGGCGGATGGAGCACACGCTAATGCCACCCCACTGGGCAGGGACATCCAGTCAACGTCTATTCCACGTTGGCTCAACATCATTTCATTGAAATGACGTGGAAACAATGTTGGTTCAACCAGTGCGTGTGTTGCAGCATGTGAGGCCAACGTAAGAAGGCCACTGTCTCCTCTTATGGTCTTTCTCGCCGGTCTCACCTCCTGTGACGGCCTATGGTTTAAAGAAATAGAACACACCCAGAGGGCAGCTGATTCCAGGTATGCCCCTAATTAAACCGCATCCAAGGATTCAACTTCCTTACTTCACATACTTTTTTAAAATCACACACCATCCTGTCTGCTGAACCAGTCAATCAGATCGACTTTCATGTCTGGGTGCCCTGGGTAGAAGTTGCTTGTAGCTGCAGGGGCAGATCTAGGATCAGCTTACTTAATAAACTCTAAACTGACCATAGATCAGTGTCTGGTAGCAACGTCATCCCACTCCCTGATGTGCCTTCTGTCTGAAATGTATCGACATGTTTGGAAACAACATTCGACCACTATAACATTCTATTTCCAGGAAAACTTTTCCATTTCCACCTGTTAAAACATGTTTTGAATAATAATTGTGAAAACAGCCTCCAAGAGAAACAGCGTCTCATCTTGATGATGTCATAAGACGGTTTGGATGGATGAGGTCATGGAGCTGGATACCAGACAGGCTCTGTCACTGTCCACAACACCTGCCTGTGATGAACAGGCACACACACACACACACACACACACACACACACACACACACACACACACACACACACACACACACACACACACACACACACACACTTTCTTAGCTAACAGACACTTTGAAGTTATCGACATTCTCTCTGCCAACAGTACCTAGTGCCTGGCCATAGGACTCTGCCAACAGTACCTAGTGCCTGGCCATAGGACTCTGCCAACAGTATCTAGTGCCTGGCCATAGGACTCTGCCAACAGTACCTAGTGCCTGGCCATAGAACTCTGCCAACAGTACCTAGTGCCTGGCCATAGGACTCTGCCAACAGTCCTGGCCATAGGACTCTGCCAACAGTACCTAGTGCCTGGTCATAGAACTCTGCCAATAGTACCTAGTGCCTGGCTATAGGACTCTGCCAATAGTACCTAGTGCCTGGCTATAGGACTCTGCCAACAGTACCTAGTGCCTGGCCATAGGACTCTGCCAACAGTACCTAGTGCCTGGCCATAGAACTCTGCCAATAGTACCTAGTGCCTGGCCATAGAACTCTGCCAATAGTACCTAGTGCCTGGCCATAGGACTCTGCCAACAGTACCTAGTGCCTGGTCATAGAACTCTGCCAACAGTAACTAGTGCCTGGCTATAGGACTCTGCCAATAGTACCTAGTGCCTGGCCATAGAACTCTGCCAATAGTACCTAGTGCCTGGCCATAGGACTCTGCCAACAGTACCTAGTGCCTGGCCATAGAACTCTGCCAATAGTACCTAGTGCCTGGCTATAGGACTCTGCCAACAGTACCTAGTGCCTGGCCATAGAACTCTGCCAACAGTACCTAGTGCCTGGCCATAGGACTCTGCCAACAGTACCTAGTGCCTGGCCATAGAACTCTGCCAACAGTACCTAGTGCCTGGCCATAGAACTCTGCCAACAGTACCTAGTGCCTGGTCATAGAACTCTGCCAACAGTACCTAGTGCCTGGCCATAGAACTCTGCCAACAGTACCTAGTGCCTGGTCATAGAACTCTGCCAACAGTACCTAGTGCCTGGCTATAGGACTCTGCCAACAGTACCTAGTGCCTGGCTATAGGACTCTGCCAAGGTTTGTCAGCAGTGAGTTAGGAGTTGCTATTTGGGAACGTTGGTTTGACCCCATAAGACACACATATCTGTACCCTCACGAGTGACATCCATGAGGTAATGTTTGAGGTGGCCATTTGTTTGTGTGTGTGTTTTTGAAGTGTTTGAACTGGACATTCCTCATTGAAGTGTGAGAGCGGAGCCATACACGGTGTGCCAGTGTGTGTGTGTATGGGACATTACAAAGGTATGTGGCACCCCCCTTCCCCACTCCTGCCTGCCAGCTCCTTTGATGCTACACAGGATAGGAAAGCCGTGATGTACAGTATTTCCACATGAACAGTATTGGAATGTACTAGAATATGAATGGTCTGGTAGTGCTCACCAGGTTGGGACTGATATGGCTGCAAGATGAGACAGAGTGAGTTGGCAGAGAGGCTCCAGCTGTCTCCACTGGTTTCCCTCAGAAGGAATCATAATCCACTGTAACTGCTAATGGACTTCAGTATCAGGCAGAGCCAGAACAGAACGCACGCGCACACACAGCCACCTGTGGATTTGATGGTAATTGTATGTGAACCTGAAAATTGCTCAGAACATCCTATTCTCTGCTCAGTAATCTGAGGCTTTTCACACATCCCCCTCTTTCAGACACTACAATACTAACCCTATTGCCCTAACCTTAACGGTCTGACAACCAGACTTACAATAGCAACGTGCATGCCTCGCCCACCTGAGAATCTGTCTTTTCAGCCATCTATTTCCTGTTTGATGGGAGCAAAATCCACTTGTCACTTAAATCTCGCTGGATTGATTGCTTTAATTTTACTCCTGCGACAGTTTTATACTCTTGCTTGTACCTGTTGTTTTTCCCCTTTAACATTACACCCGCGGAAATGTTATAATGACTTGTTAAACGAATCCCGGTAATGGCTGAAATGGGCTCAATGGAATACATTGTCTTGCCATTGTCTCTATAAGAACGCTGAAGCTACGTCTGGGATTTAACGCACAGTCTCGACACTTAAAGTGCCTTCAGAAAGTGTTCACACCCCTTGACTTTTTCCACATTTTGTTGTGTTACTGAAATGTCTTGCCCTTTGTTATGACAAGCCTAAATAAGTTCAGGAGTAAATATTTGCATAACAAGTCATATAATAAGTTGCATGGACTCACTCTGTGTGTAATAATAGTGTTTAACATGATTTTTGAATGACTACCTCATCTGTGGTCGCCAGACATACAATTATCTGTAAAGTTAGTGAATTTCAAATACAGATTCAATTAAGGCTGTAAGGACCGACGCCGGACAGGAGAAACAGGTACGGGGAGTCAGACATTATTACGGGAACAGACATAGAACAAGACAGGAACAGCGTCAGCACACGGGTAACACGGACATATGACGAACAATGCAGCAGAGGGGAACAGAGCTGGGGAACTGACAAATATAGGGGAGTTAATAAACAGGTGATTGAATGAGTCCAGGTGAGTCCAATATCGCTGAAGCGCAGGTGTGCGCAAATGATGGTGGCAGGAGTGCGTAATGCAGGGCAGCCTGGCGCCCTCGAGCGCCAGGGAGGGAAGAGTGGGAGCAGGCGTGACAAAGGCAGTGAATTTCAAACACAGATTCAACCACAAAGACCAGGGAGGTTTTCCAATGCTTTGCAAAAAAGGGCACCTATTGGTAGATGGATAAAAATAAAAAAGCAGACATTGAATATCCCTTTGAGCATGGTGAAGTTAATAATTACACTTTGGATAGTGTATCAGTACACCCAGTTACTACAAAGATACAGGCGTCCTTCATAACTCAGTTGCCAGAGAGGAAGAAAACCACTCAGGGACTTCACCATGAGGCCAATGGTTAATTTCAAAACAGTTACAGAGTTCAATGGCCGTGGTAGGAGAAAACTGAGGATGTATCAACAACATTGTAGTTACTCCACAATATTAACCTTACAGAATAAAAATATTCCAAAACATGCATCCTGTTTGCAGTAAGGCACCAAAGTAAAACTGCAACCAAAAAGATTGCAAAGAAATTAACTTCATGTCCTGAATACAAAGCATTATGTTTGGGGCAAATCCAACACAACATATCACTGAGTACCACTCTTCATGTTCAAGCATGGTGATGACTGCATCATGCTACGGTTACGCTTGTTTTTTTTATACAAATACATGTAATAGGGCTAAGCACAGGCAAAATCCTAGAGGAAAATCTGGTTCAGTCTGCTTTCCAACAAGACACTGGGAGACAAAATTATTTTCCAGCAGGACAATAACCTAAAACACAAGGCCAAATATACACTGGAGTTGTTTACCAAGACTAGATTGAATGTTCCTGAGAGGCCTAGTTACAGTTTTGACTTAAATCTATGGCAAGACTTGAAAATGGTTGTCTAGCAATAAGAATAACCAACTTGACAGTACTTGAAGAATTTAAAAAGAATAATGTGCAAATATTCTACAATCCAGGTGTGCAAAGCTCTTAGAGACTTACCCAGAAAGACTCACAGCTGTAATCGCTGCCAAAGGTGATTCTAACATGTATTGACTCAGTGGGTTGAATACTTATCTAATCAAGATACACTACATGACCAAAAGTATGTGGACAGCTGCTCGTTAAACATCTCATTACAAAATCATGGGCATTTAATGGAGTTGGTCCCCCCTTTGCTGCTATAGCAGCTTCCACTAGATGTTGTAACATTGCTGCGGGAACTTGCTTCCATTCAGCCACAAGAGCTTTAGTGAGGTCGGGCACTGATGTTGGGTGATTAGGCCTGGCTTGCAGTCGGTGTTCCAATTCATCCCAATGGTGTTCGATGGGGTTGAGGTCAGGGCGTTGTGCAGGCCAGTCAAGTTCTTCCACACCGATCTCAACAAACCATTTCTGTATGGACCTCGCTTTGTGCAGCGGGGCATTGTCATGCTGAAACAGGAAAGGGAATTCCCCAAACTGCCACAAAGTTGGAAGCACAGAATCGTCTAGAATGTCATTGTATGCTGTAGCATTAAGATTTCCCTTCACTGGAACTAAAGGGCCTAGCCTGAACCATGAAAAACAGCACCAGGCCATTATTCCTCCTCCACCAAACTTTACAGTTGGCACTATGCTTTCGGGCAGGTGGAGTTCTCCTGGCATCTGCCGAACCCAGATTCGTCCATCGGATTGACACATGGTGAAGCGTGATTCGTCACTCCAGAGAACGCATTTCCACTGCTCCAGAGTCCAATGGCGACGAGCTTTACACCACTCCAGCCGACGCTTGACATTGTCCATGGTGTTCTTAGGCTTGTGTGCGGCAGCTCGGCTATAGACACCCATTTCATGAAGCTCCCAATAAACAGTTATTCTGCTGACGTTGCTTCCAGAGGCAGTTTGGAGCTCGGTAGTTATTGTTGCAACCGAGGATAGAGGATTTTTACGCGCTGAGCGCCTCAGCTCTCGGCGGTCTAGTTCTGTGAGTTTGTGTGGCCTACCACTTAGTGGCTGAGCCGTTGTTGCCCTAGACATTTCCACTTCACAATAACAGCACTTACAGTTGACCAAGGCCACTCTAGCAGGGCAGAAATTTGATGAACTGACTTGTTGGAAAGGTGACATCCTTTGCCATCGGCTGCTGGAGAGAGAGGTCATGAGCAGATGAGCTCCTACATTTCCCAGCATGTTTTTGCAAAAAATATAGATTTAGAGTTAGATAATCTTAGATTTTTTGTCAGGGACATATACAGGATGACACCCTCCACAGAATAACCTTTACTCCAGATCAAAACCCCAAATCTACAACCTAATTTTGTACAAAATTACCTGGAAGGATTAATACACCATTCAACATGGAACTGAGACAGACCAGACAGACCAGATACAACTTCAATTAGCACTGAAGTGTGAAGTGAGAGGTGTCGAAGCCTTTGAGCCTACAAATGGCAGGCTAACCCACCCAAATCCAGAGGCCTTGAAGCCATCCACTGGCATGTTCCAGAAATAAAAGCTTCTCCCAAGTGGGTGTGACACCTACTTTCGTTGCCAGCTGCACTGCTGCTTGGATTCTACCTGGCGATCTATTCACTGTCTGCCCTGGCCTGTCTCCCCGTCTGGTACAGGTACCTCCACCACACTCACCCCTCTCTCCCGAGCTTTAACTCGCCTCCAGCACACAGGCACTGTTGGGGCGAATGACTCTGAACTTACAATGGCTAGCCCCAAGTCGTTATAAATTTTTTCTTGTGCATTTTGCTATTTGCCTCATGACTCCTGTATGCTTTGTTGATTATGAACTTCTTGTTTACCCAACCGTGGGACAGACTATGTTTGTTCCCACACTCGGGACTCTGACTCTCTATTGGTTACACAGACTTTTTGCCTCCCATCCTATTCTAACCACCTCTCGCCGGCTTTGTATTCATGTACCTGATGAAATTGCTGTATAATATGATCTTGTTGCCATCTAATGCACATTCAAATGTCATAAATCAGCACTGCAGAGCTCTCCCTGTACTATGCCGTGCCTTGATTGTATTACTGTTGATGATATCTGGAAATGTGCATGTACACCCTGGCCCATCTTCTGTTGCTAGCCACAATTCTGACTTGTGCTCTGATATCTGTTTGACTGATTACTGCTCTCGTAAATGCCTGGGTTTTCTGCACATTAACACTAGAAGCTTATTACCTAAAATGTATACATTTAAAGTGTGGGTTCACAGCTCCAATTCAGATGAGTTGGTCATTACTGAGACATGGTTAAGAAAGAGTGTTTTGAATACTGATGTTAACCTTTCTGGTTATAAGCTTTTTCGACAAGACAGATCTTCCAAAGGTGGTGGAGCGGCAATCTTTACCAAAGATCACCTTCAGTGCTCGGTTCTTTTCATCAAGTCTGTCCCCAAACAATTTGATTTGCTGGTTTTAAGCATTAAACTTTCAAATAGCTCTTTGTTGACTGTTGCTGGGTGTTATTGTCCTCCATCAGCACCGGCCTATACCCTACCTGTCCTAAGCTCTCTCCTGGTCCCTTACACTAAGTCTGAATTTGTCCGGCTAGGTGACCTAAACTGGGATATGCTTTAACCACCTGACCAAGTCCTAAGGCAATGGGACTCCCTTAATACTTCTCAGATTATCACCAATCCCACAAGGTATGACTCCAAACACCCAGAAAGAGCTACTCTCCTCGATGTTATCCTCACAAATAATCCTGATAGGTATCAGTCTGGTGTTTTCTGTAATGACCTTAGTGATCACTGTTTTACAGCCTGTGTTCATAATGGCTGCTCAGTGAAACGACCTGTCCTAATTTGTCATAGAAGCTAGCTAAAAACCTTTAATGAGCAAGCCTTTCTTCATGAACTGGCCTCTGTAAATTGGTATAGAATCAGCTTGATCCCCTCTGTCGAAGACGCTTGGACATTCTTTTTTTAAATTTTCAGTGGTATTGTTAACAAACACACCCCCATAAATAAAATTCAAATCAAAAAAAGGTTCAAGCCCCTGGTTCGACCGTGATTTTGCAGTGTTACTCTACCTCAAGAATTGCATTTGGCGAAAGGCTCGGCACATGCATACTTAGGCTGACTGGCTCATGTTCCGGGAAATGAGAAATAAGTGTACTCAGGCTATCCGGAAGGCCAAAGTTAGTTACTTTAAGGAGCAGTTCTCTCTCTGTGGGTGTAACCCCAAGAAGTTCTGGAAATGGTTAAAGACCTGGAGAATAAACCCTCCTCCTCACAGTTGCCCATGCCTCTTAAAGTTGATGATGTGGTTGTTACTGACAAGATGCACATGGCTGAGCTTTTTAATCACCAATTCATTAAGTCAGGATTCCTATTTGACTCAGCCATGCCTCCTTGCCCGTCCAACATTTCCTCATCTCCCACCCCTTCTAATGCGACTAGCCCCGATGCTCCTCCCTCTTTTTCCCCTGCCCTGCTACAAAGTTTGTCCCTGCAGGCGGTCACTAAAGGAGCTCCTTAAACTGGACCCCCAAAAAACATCTGGGTCAGATAGTTTAGACCCTTTCTTCTTTAAGGTTGCTGCCCTTATAATCGCCAAGCCTATCTCTGACCTTTCTAACCTGTATCTCCTCTCTGGGGAGGTTCCCATTGCTTGGAAGGCAGCCACGGTTCGTCCTTCATTTAAAGGGGGAGATGGGCTGATCCTAACTGTTATAGGCCTATTTTTATTTTGCCCTGTTTATCAAAAGTGTTGGAAAAACTTGTCAATAATCAACTGACTGGCTTTCTTGATGTCTATAGTATTCTCTCTGGTATGCAATCTGGTTTCCGCTCAGGTTATGGATGTGTCACTGCAACCTTAAAGATCCTCAATGATGTCACCATTGTCCTTGATTCTAAGCAATGTTGTGCTGCTATTTTTATTGACTTGGCCAAAGCTTTTGATATGGTAGACCATTCCATTCTGGTGGGCCTTGCTAAGGAGTATTAGTGTCTCTGAGGGGTCTTTGGCCTGGTTTGCTAACTACCTCTCTCAAAGAGTGCAGTGCATAAAATCAGAACGTCTTCTGTCTCAGCCACAGCCTGTCACCAATGGTGTACCCCAAGGCTCGATCCTAGGCCCCACGCTCTTGTCAATTTACATCAACAACATAGCTCAGACAGTAGGAAGCTCTCTCATCCATTTATATGCAGATGATACTGTGTTATACTCAGCTGGCCCCTCCCAGATTTTGTGTTAACCTCTCTAGGGTAGGGGGCAGTATTTGCACGACCGGATTAAAAAAACGTACCCGATTTAATCTGGTTATTACTACTGCCCAGAAACTAGAATATGCATATAATTGTTTGATTTGGATAGAAAACACCCCAAAGTTTCTAAAACTGTTTGAAAGGTGTCTGTGAGTATAACAGAACTCATATGGCAGGCAAAAACCTGAGAAGATTCCTTACAGGAAGTGCCCTCTCTGACCATTTCTTGGCCTTCTACACTCTCTTTATTGAAAACTGAGGATCTCTGCTGTAACGTGACACTTCCTACGGCTCCCATAGGGTCTCAGAAGGCGGCAGAACGTTGAATGATGACTTTGCAGGCCATGGCTGAAAAACAGTAGCGCATTTGGTAAGTGGTCGATCAGAGAACAATGAGACAGGGTTTCCCGGGTCGGAATATTATCGCTTTTTTATGAGAAAAATCGCATAAAAATTTATTTTAAACAGCGTTTGACATGCTTCGAAGTACGGTAATGGAATATTTAGAAATGTTTTGTCACGGAACGCGCCGGCGCGTCACCCTTCGTTACCCTTCAGATAGTGTCTTGAATGCACGAACAAAACAGAGGATATTTGAACATAACTATGGATTATTTTGAACCAAACCAACATTTGTTATTGAAGTAGAAGTCCTGGGAGTGCATTCTGACAAAGAACAGCAAAGGTAATCCAATTTTTCTTATAGTAAATCTGAGTTTGGTGAGTGCCAAACTTGGTGGGTGTCAAAATAGCTAGCCCGTGATGGCGAGCTATCTACTCAGAATATTGCAAAATGTGCTTTTGCCGAAAAGCTATTTTAAAATCGGACATAGCGATTGCATAAAGGAGTTCTGTATCTATAATTCTTAAAATAATTGTTATGTTTTTTGTGAACGTTTATCGTGAGTAATTTAGTAAATTCACCGGAAGTTTGCGGTGGGTATGCTAGTTCTGAACGTCACATGCTAATGTAAAAAGCTGTTTTTTGATATAAATATGAACTTGATTGAACAAAACATGCATCTATTGTATAACATAATGTACTAGGAGTGTCATCTGATGAAGATCATCAAAGGTTAGTGCTGCATTTAGCTGTGGTTTGGGTTTATGTGACATTATATGCTAGCTTGAAAAATGGGTGTCTCATTATTTCTGGCTGGGTACTCTGCTGACATAATCTGATGTTTTGCTTTCGTTGTAAAGCCTTTTTGAAATCGGACAGTGTGGTTAGATTAACGAGAGTCTTGTCTTTAAAATGGTGTAAAATAGTCATATGTTTGAGAAATTGAAGTAATAGCATTTCTAAGGTATTTGAATATCGCGCCACGGGATTCCACTGGCTGTTGAGTAGGTGGGACGATTTCGTCCCACATACCCTAGAGAGGTTAAACGCTCTACAACAAAGCTTTCTTTGTGTCCAACAAGCTTTCTCTACCCTCAACCTTGTTCTGAACACCTCCAAAACAAAGGTCATGTGGTTCGGTAAGAAGAATGCCCCTCCTCCCACAGGAGGGTTTAGAGCTTGAGGTAGTCACCTCATTCAAGTACTTGGGAGTATGGCTAGATGGTACACCGTCCTTCTCTCAGAACATATATAAGCTGCATGATAAAGTTAAATCTAGACTTGGTTTCACCTATCGTAATCGCTCCTCTTTCACCCCAGCTGCCAAACTAACCCTGATTTAGATGACCATCTTACCCATGTTCGATTACAGAGACGTAATTTATTGATTGGCATGTAAGGGTGCTCTCGAACGGCTAGATGTTCTTTACCATTCGGCCATCAGATTTGCCACCAATGCTCCTTATATGATACATCACTGCACTCTATACTCTTCTGTAAACTGGTCATCTCTGTATACCCGTCGCAAGATCCACTGGTTGATGCTTATTTATAAAACCCTCTTAGGCCTCACTCCCCCCTATCTGAGATATCTACTGCAGCTCTCATCCTCCACATACAACACCCGTTCTGCCAGTCACATTCTGTTAAAGGTCCCCAAAGCACACACATCTCTGGGCCGCTCGTCTTTTCAGTTCGCTGCAGCTAGCGACTGGAACGAGCTGCAACAAACACTCAAACTGGACAGTTTTATCTCAATCTCTTCATTCCAAGACTCAATCATGGATACTCTTACTGACAGTTGTGTCTGCTTTGCGTGATGTATTGTTGTCTCTACCTTCTTGCCCTTTGTGCTGTTGTCTTTGCCCAAGACTGTTTGTACCATGTTTTGTGCTGCTACCATGTTGTGCTGCTGTCATGTTGTGTTGCTACCATGTTGCTGTCATGTTGTGTCTCTACCATGCTGTGTTGTCATGTGTTGCTGCCTTGTTATGTTGTTGTCGTAGGTCTCTCTTTATGTAATGTTGTGTTGTCTCGCTTGTCGTGATGTGTGTTTTGTCCTATATTTTTACCAAATGTATTTTTATTTTTAATCCCAGCCCCCGTCCCTGCAGGAGGCCTTTTACCTTTTGGTAGGCCGTTATTGAAACTGACTTGCTTAGTTAAATAAAGGTTAAATAAAAAAATAAAACATTTAAAAAAAAATTACAGTGCCACGTTGAAAGTCACTGACCTCTTCAGTAAGGCCGTTCTACTGCCAATGTTTGTCTATGGAGATTGCATGGCTGTGTGCTCGATTTTATACACCTGTCAGCAACGGGTCTGGCTGAAATAGCCGAATCCTGTAATTTGAAGAGGCGTCCATATACTTTTGTATATGTAGTGTATATTAGTGTTTCATTTTCATATATATATTTTTTTTTACAAATGTTAGAATTGTTGTTTCACTTTGACATGAGAGAATCTTGTGTAGATCATTGAAAAAATAATTACAGTTAAATCCATTTTAATCCCAACTTGTAACACAACAAAATGTGGAAATTGTCAACAGGTGTGAATACTTTCTGAAGGCATTGGAAATCACAAGGAAAGAGAAGAAAGATAATTTTATTTTCATGTGTATTCATTTTTTGTGCAATTAAAAAAAGTAATAATTTAGTTCAGTTGAAATGTTTACAAATTAGAAGCGCTGAAATTAAAGGAACTTCTGAAAATGAACACTCGGATTACGGTGATGATTATGTCTGATCTCACAAACAATGTAAAGTATGTTTAGATAGATGTAATCTAGAGCCAACCGTATTGATTTTTAATCTGAGGCTATCCTGCTTACTGACACACTTGTTGAATTGTGCAAGAGAACGTGACAACAACAGTAGTCTAGGAACCTAGGAAGAAACCTAGAGAGGAACCAGGCTATGAGGGGTGGCCAGTCCTCTTCTGGCTGTGCCTGGTGGAGATTATAACAGCACATGGCCAAGATGTTCAAATGTTCATAAATGACCAGCATGGTCAAATAATAATAATCATAGTAGTTGTCGAGGGTGCAACAAGTCAGTAACACAAGAGTAAGTGTCAGTTGGCTTTTTCATAGCCGATCTTTGAGAGTATCTCTACCGCTCCTGCTGTCTCTAGGGAGTTGAAAACAGCAGGTCTGGGACAGGTAGCATGTCCGGTGAACAGGTCAGGGTTCCAGCAGGTCTGGGACAGCAGGTCTGGGACAGGTAGCACGTCCGGTGAATACACCTGGTGTATTATGCAAATTAGGCACATACAATATAAAAATACCTGATACAATAGGAACATGTACAGTACCATTCAAGGATAAAAAAAAAAAAAACGATTAAATAACACAAATGGAATCATGCAGTAACCAAAAAAAGTGTTCAACAAATCAACATATATTTTATATTTGAGATTCTTCAACGTAGCCACCCTTTGCCTTGATGACAGCTTTGCACACTCTTGGCATTCTCTCAACCAGCTTCCTGAGGTAGTCACCTGGAATGCATTTCAATTAACAGGTGTGCCTTGTTAAAAGTTAATTTGTGGAATTTCTTTCCTTCTTAATGCGTTTGAGCCAATCACTTGTGTTGTGACAAGGTAGCGGTGATATACATAAGATAACCCTGTTTGGTAAAAGACCAAGTCCATATTATGTCAAGAACTGCTCAAATAAGCAAAGAGAAAAGACAGTCCATCATTACTTTAAGACATGAAAGTCAGTCAATGCGGAAAATGTCAAGAACTTTGAAAGTTTCTTCAAGTGTAGTCGCAAAAACCATCAAGCGCTATGAATTAACTGGCTCTCATGAGGACCGCCACAGGAAAGGAAGACCCAGAGTTACCTCTGCTGCAGAGGATAAGTTCATTAGAGTTACCAGCCTCAGAAATTGCAACCCAAATAAATGCTTCACAGAGTTCAAGGAGCAGACACATCTCAACATAAGTTGTTCAGAGGAGACTGCGTGAATCAGGCCTTCATGGTTGAATTGCTGCAAAGAAACCACTACTAAAGGAAAATAATAAGAAGAGACTTGCTTGGGCCAAGAAATACGATCAATGGACATTAGACCGGTGGAAATCTGCCTTTGGTCTGATAAGTCCAAATTTGAGATTTTTGGTTCCAACCGCCGTGCTTTTTTGAGACGCAGAGTAGGTGAATGGATGATCTCCGAAATGTGGTGTTCCCACCATGAAGCATGGAGGAGGAGGTTTGATGGCGTGGGGGTGCTTTGCTGGTGACACTGTTGGTGATTTATTTAGAACTCAAGGCACACTTAACCAGCATGGCAACCACAGCATTCTGCAGTTATACGCCATCCCATCTGGTTTGAGCTTAGCGGGACTATCATTTGTTTTTCAACAGGACAATGACCCAACACTCCTCCAGGCTGTCTAAGGGCTATTTGACCAAGAGGGAGAGTGATGGAGTGCTACATCAGATGACTTGGCCTCCACAATCACCCAACCTCAACCCAATTGAGATGGTTTGGTATGAGTTGGACCGCATATTGAAGGAATAGCAGCCAACAAGTGCTCAGCATATGTGGGAACTCCTTCAAGAGGTTTGGAAAAGCATTCCAGGTGAAGCTAGTTGAGAGAATGCCAAGAGTGTGCAAAGCTGTCATCAAGGCAAAGGCTTGCTACTTTGAAGAATGTCAAATATAAAATATATTTTGATTTGTTTAACACTTTTTTGCTTACTACATGATTCCATATGTGTTATTTCATAGTTTTGATGTCTTCACTATTACTCTACAGTGTAGAAAATAGTAAAAATAAAGAAAAACCATTGAATGAGTAGGTGAGTCCAAACTTTTGACTGGTAATGTATATATGGGTGCATTTTAAGATTTTTGAATACCTGAATTCCCACCGAAATCCCTGAACTCCATTCATTATTTGTCCATGCCAGTAAAATGTTTTATGTTCTATAATTCAGTAAATATCTGATGGATTATAACAATTCTAAAAGTTTGGAATATCTTCATCCATGTCCAACTTGCATTTATTAGAATTGTTTTTAAAACATTTTAACAATATTGATGACCGTTGCTACTTACAAGTCTGCAATTATGTCTATTTGAACACACATGTGGCATGTGTGCACTATTCCATATCAGCGTTATCGTTTTCTAAACAAAACAAACAACGTTTCTAGAGAGTAAGAAACTAGTTTGTCTTTCTAGGAGTGACAGTTGAGTCAATAGGAAAGTGATGTCACTCACAGTGCTCGACAACCAGCTTGACAACCAGCTACAAACAAACCAACCTTTTTTCCCACTATTTATATTCCCAGAGGTAAAAACAGACCTATCTCCTCTGTAGCTGTTTGTGTAGCTGTGCTGTACTCAGACCTCTCTCTCCTTCTTCTTCTTCCCTGCCTTGCTCAGCTGAAGCTCCTTGGCATCACTTTAACAGACAAAGGCACATAGAGACGGGGAGTCCAATGGGGATAGATTTGGACCATATAGCCAGACAGTCTGTATGTCTCTGGGAGGGACAGAATACTGAAGGCGTTGAGTTATCACAAATGTAGATGAAAAATCTGACAAACACACTGCTCTTCTCATGTACAGTAGTACTACTGACACCTCAGTCCAAATGTTAGGTAGCACTGAGTGTATAGATAGGATAGTGTGTTTGTGCCCAGTCTGTTGTAGGTTTGTGTGTATTAGAAAATGTGTGTATGCAGTCCCTGGGGATTGACCCTGTGTATAGTGACACCAGACACTGTCACTGATCCCCCTAATGAGTGCATCGCATGGGAACAGCCAATTAACCAACACACCTGTCCTGCTTACAACAACCCTCTTTTCTTCATGTCTCTGAGTCACACAAACACTCTCTCCTCCATTCTAAGTAAAGCCTCCCCAACCCGGATGACGCTGGGCCAATTGTGCACTGCCCTATGGGACTCCCGGTCAGTTGTGACACAGTCTAACTCAGGTCTTTAGTGACACCTCAAGCACGGCGATGCAGTGCCTTAGACTGCTGCGCCACTCAGGAGACCCCTACAGCTATCTATCTAATAGAACACAGAGGGTTTTCTTTAATGGAAGCTTCTCTAATGTTAAACATGTAAAGTGTGGTGTACCGCAGGGCAGCTCTCTTGGCCATCTACTCATTTCCATTTTTACAAATTACCTGCCAATGTCATTAAACAAAGCCTGTGTGTCATGTATGCTGATGATTCAACCTTATATGTTTCAGCAACCAAAGCTAATGAAATCATTGCAACCCCAAACAAAGTTACAGTCAGTTTTAAAATGGGTGGACAGAAATAAACTGGTCCTGAACGTCTCTAAATCTAAGAGCATTGTATTTGTTACAAACCATTCTAGACCTCAGTTGAATCTGATAATGAATGGTGTGGCTGTTGAGAAAGTTGAGGAGACTAAATTACTTGGTGTTACCTTAGCTTGCAAACTATCATGGTCAAAACATATTGATTCAATGGTTGTAAAGATGGGGAGAGGTCTGTCCATGATAAAGAGATGATCTGCTTTTTTGACATCACACTCCACAAAGCAAGTCCTGCAGGCTCTAGTTTTATCTTATCTTGATTATTGTCCAGTCATATGGTCGTGCTGCAAAGAAGGACCTAGTTAAGCTGCAGCTGGCCAAGAACAGAGCGGCACGTTTTGCTCTTCATGGTAATCAGAGGGGCTAATATCAATACTATGCATGCCAATGAATGTGTTGGAAATTCCAAATTGTTTGGATAGTTAACTTACACACAGCACTGACACACACACTTACCCCAACATACATACCACCAGGGGTATGTTCACAGTCCCCAGGTCCAGAACAAAATCAAGGAAATGTACAGTATTGTACAGAACCATGATTGCATGGAACTGATTGCTTCTCGTGTGATTTTTTTCGAGTCCTTTTCTTTTATTGATGTTTATGTTCTTTTCTGTTACCTGCTGTGTCTGAAACACACATTCCATGAGGAGGATTCCAACCAGCAAACCCAGGATTCCATACAGTAGGCTACTGAGGAGGAGAAGGACCAGGGACATGAAGCAATTTAGACCATGATTAGATTAATCAGACATGGGAATTGTTAAAAGTAGTCATTACGCATAGATTTCAATGGTTTGTTAAACTTTGAAATCTTTTTTTACTTTTGGTATAATATACTGCTCAAAAAAATAAAGGGAACACTTAAACAACACATCCTAGATCTGAATGAAATAAATAATTGTATTAAATACTTTTCTCTTTACATAGTTGAATGTGCTGACAACAAAATCACACAAAAATAATCAATGGAAATCCAATTTATCAACCCATGGAGGTCTGGATTTGGAGTCACACTCAAAATTAAAGTGGAAAACCACACTACAGGCTGATCCAACTTTGATGTAATGTCCTTAAAACAAGTCAAAATGAGGCTCAGTAGTGTGTGTGGCCTCCACGTGCCTGTATGACCTCCCTACAACGCCTGGGCATGCTCCTGATGAGGTGGCGGATGGTCTCCTGAGGGATCTCCTCCCAGACCTGGACTAAAGCATCCTCCAACTCCTGGACAGTCTGTGGTGTAATGTGGCGTTGGTGGATGGAGCGAGACATGATGTCCCAGATGTGCTCAATTGGATTCAGGTCTGGGGAACGGGCGGGCCAGTCCATAGCATCAATGCCTTCCTCTTGCAGGAACTGCTGACACACTCCAGCCACATGAGGTCTAGCATTGTCTTGCATTAGGAGGAACCCAGGGCCAACCGCACCAGCATATGGTCTCACAAGGGGTCTGAAGATCTCATCTCGGTACCTATTGGCAGTCAGGCTACCTCTGGCGAGCATATGGAGGGCTGTGCGGCCCGCCAAAGAAATGCCACCCCACACCATGACTGACCCACCGCCAAACCGGTCATGCTGGAGGATGTTGCAGGCAGCAGAACGTTCTCCACGGCGTCTCCAGACTCTGTCACGTCTGTCACATGTGCTCAGTGTGAACCTGCTTTCATCTGTGAAGAGCACAGGGCCCCAGTGGTGAATTTGCCAATCTTGGTGTTCTCTGGCAAATGCCAAACGTCCTGCACGGTGTTGGGCTGTAAGCACAACCCCCACCTGTGGACGTCGGGCCCTCATACCACCCTCATGGAGTCTGTTTCTGACCGTTTGAGCAGACACATGCACATTTGTGGCCTGCTGGAGGTCATTTTGCAGGGCTCTGGCAGTGCTTCTCCTGCTCCTCCTTGCACAAAGGCGGAGGTAGCGGTCCTGCTGCTGGGTTGTTGCCCTCCTACGGCCTCCTCCACGTCTCCTGATGTACTGGCCTGTCTCCTGGTAGCGCCTCCATGCTCTGGACACTACGCTGACAGACACAGCAAACCTTCTTACCACAGCTCGCATTGATGTGCCATCCTGGATGAGCTGCACTACCTGAGCCACTTGTGTGGGTTGTAGACTCCGTCTCATGCTACCACTAGAGTGAAAGCACCACCAGCATTCAAAAGTGACCAAAACATCAGCCAGGAAGCATAGGAACTGAGAAGTGGTCTGTGGTTACCACCTGCAGAACCACTCCTTTATTGGGGGTGTCTTGCTAATTGCCTATAATTTCCACCTGTTGTCTATTCCATTTGCACAACAGCATGTGAAATGTATTGTCAATCAGTGTTGCTTCCTAAGTGGACAGTTTGATTTCACAGAAGTGTGATTGACTTGGAGTTACATTGTGTTGTTTAAGTGTTCCCTTTATTTTTTTGAGCAGTGTATATTGTAAAAAAAATATCTGTATCTCAGCATAATTCTGTTACCGTGGAAATGCCCCATCTGTCTTTCTCTGTCTCTTTCTCTTTCTCTGCCTCTCCCTTTCTTTCTTCCTTCCTTCCCGTCTTTCTCTCTCTCTGATAACATTCAAATGAGGGCCTGTGTGTCAATGGCGATTATGACATCATATAGTGTATTGAAAGTTAAATTCATCTGTACAGTTTTGGCTTTGGTTGCATAGATACAATCTCCCTCTCACGAACATAGACACGCACACAAGTACATTATTGTCCACCACACCTGAATGAATCGTGATGTCACTCTGTTTTCCTCGCTGCGTCAGACTAAGTAGTTCCCTCCCAGTACTGCATAGAGACAAACACTAACAAGGTAATGATAGTGATTCATGTGATGTAGAATCAAATCAATCTGATTGGTCGTCTTATCAGGTAGGTTCTCCCTCTAATTACACTCTCAGTCATTACAGTAGATGACACACACGAGCGCGCACACACAAAGTAACAGATGCCATATAGAGGTAGTTGTAAAACCTAATTGCCTCATGAGAGAGAAATGTAACTTCAGACTGTAGTGCCTGTGGTTAGTTGTGTGTTGAGTTCTGTGTGTGTGTGTGTGTGTGTGTGTGTGTGTGTGTGTGTGTGTGTGTGTGTGTGTGTGTGTGTGTGTGTGTGTGTGTGTGTGTGTGTGTGTGTGTGTGTGTGTGTGTGTGTGTGTGTGTGGAGTAGAGAACATCCATCAGTGACAGATTGGACACAGGACAGATCCAAGACACACATTCTTCTGCGAGGGGTCTGGGCCTACACATTCCTACAGGCCATGGTATTAATAAACACACATACAAACACATACTCACACACACACACATATCTACAGATTGACAGTGCACATGAGCACAATATTTGGCTTGTGTGATGAACGGGGTGGGAGGCTATAACGATTGTGGGACAGGAAAGAGAAGAGCGAACCCCACCCTTAATATGAGGATCAAGTTGCTTTACCTTACCTTCCCGAAATATAACATCACCTGTAGTAAAAATACAGTGAGTGGGTCTGCTTTCCACATGAGGTTTGTTTGGAAGTTTACAGTACACGTGCCAGTGTGATGTTTTTACTGTGAAGATGTATGGCAGTTTGAATTGAGATGAAGACCATACAGAAGTATCCAATATTTAGATTGTAGGGCAAGAGTGTAGTAGTTGTATAGGTATAGTTAGGTCTATCCATGCAATGAAAGTCATGAAAAGAATAAGATTGCCTTCTATTTATAAATATTATAGAGTAGTTACAGTTGGTGAAAGTAGTGAGAAGAAAGGAGATGGGGGAGGGAAAGGAGGAGAGGGGAGAAGGAGGAAGACAACAGGATAAGTGGACGGAAAGGAAGAGAGGGGAGAAGGGGGAGATGCACGTGGGAGAGAGGAGGGGTGTGCTGGCCAGATGGGCAAACCCAAAATGTGGCCATGCCAGGTAACTGGGTCACAGAGATGGAACTCCATGGTCCCTTAATCTCTTCCTCCATCCCTCCCTGCCACATTTTCACATTTACATTTGAGTCATTTAGCAGACGCTCTTATCCAGCGCGACTTTCAGTAGTGAGTGCATACATTTTCCATACTGGTCTCTCTCTCTCTTCCATACTGGTCCCAATCCTTGCGTTGCAACTGCCATGCCCTACCAACTGAGCAATACGGAACCTGAGCTGCAACCCATTCACACCATCCATCCCTTTATCTCTTCATCCGTCTTGTGCTGCAGGATCTGACAGAGAGAGAGAGAAGAAGAGGTAGGAGAGAGATAAAAACATCCCTTGTGTGTTTGTTTACCCTGATCCCAGAGCTGGTGTGTGACGTGAGCCCTGCTACTGAGTCAGACCAGAAGCTCTCTCTCTCTCGTACACATGCAGGCTCCCACAACAGAGCATGGTACTGTTTACACATCTCTCTCTCTCTCTCTCTCTCTCTTAGAGACCTAAGACAACAACATAGCAAGGCAGCAACACATGACAACACAGCATGCTAGCAACACAACATGACAACAACATGGTAGCAAAACATGGTACAAAAATTATTGGTCACAGACAACAGCACAAAGGGCAAGAAGGTAGAGACAACAATACATCACGCAAAGCAGGGTACTAGCAGGGTACTAGCAGGGTACTAGGAACAGAGCCTTAAAAACATATTTGCTTCTGGGTATGCAGGAGTGTACCGGTATCTTTACGCAACTAACTCATGCCATGTCGGTATATTGGTTATATGATATATCCAATAATGTAGTACTTTCTGCGTATGCACCCTGCTGCCATCCTCATGTAACTGATCCTGAGGACAGAGAGAAACATCAACAGACTCGAACAGAGAGAAATGAGCAATGAATGGAGAGAAGAAGACTCTTATATAAGACTTGGCATGTCTGTTTCATTCCAGAAGTTAGGGCAAGGACACACATCATGATCCTGATAATGACTCAGATATCACTTTACTGTAGCTTAGACGGCTTGTTCCACAAAACGTGTGCCTTTTGTGTTCCTTCAATATTTTAAGTGGAAATTGTACACAAATATTGCATTATTAAAAGCCTGTTATATTACATGAAGTGCCCTTTAATATAGACTACATGGAAAATTCAATAAATCATCTTTTCAATAAGAATAAAGACTTGCTAAAGTGTCAAAATCCAGCATTTTGACATGTCCCTCTGCACCCAGATTTTACCCCACTCAACCCCAAAAAGTTGTCACCATCTTTGTAAAACCCTAATTATTTTGTTGCTTGACAAAGTCATTTCTGAAAAGCATTATTTATTTAATTTGATTATTGATTAAGTTGAAGGTAAAAACATTTTTTTTTTTATTTAAAGGGGCATTTGCTACATCCATTTTGGGACTTTAAAAGTAATGATATAAAGTTGAAGTGGGAAGTTTACATACACCTTAGCCAAATACATTTAAACTCAGTTTTTCACAATTCCTGACATTTAATCCTAGTAAAAATTCCCTGTCTTAGGTCAGTTAGGATCACCACTTTATTTTAAGAATGTGAAATGTCAGAATAATCATAGAGAGAATGATTTATTTCAGGTTTTATTTCTTTCATCACATTCCCAGTGGGTTGGAAGTTTACATACACTCAATTAGTATTTGGTAGCATTGCCGTTAAATTGTTTAACTTGAATCAAACGTTTCGGGTAGCCTTCCACAAGCTTCTCACAATAAGTTGGGTGAATTTTGGCCCATTCCTCCTGACAGAGCTGGTGTAACTGAGTCAAGTTTGTAGGCCTCCTTGCTTGCACACGCTTTTTCAGTTCTGCCCACAAATTTTCCAATGGGATTGAGGTAAGGGCTTTGTGATGGCCACTCCAATACCTTGACTTTGTTGTCCTTAAGCCATTTTGCCACAACTTTGGAAGTATGCTTGGGGTCATTGTTCATTTGGAAGACCCATTTGTGACCAAGCTTTAACTTCCTGACTGATGTCTTGAGATGTTGCTTCAATATATCCACATAATTTTCCTTTCCTCATGATGCCATCTATTTTGTGAAGTGCACCAGTCACTCCTGCAGCAAAGCACCCCCACAACATTATGCTGCCACCCCCGTACTTCACGGTTGGGATGGTGTTCTTCGGCTTGCAAGCGTTCCCCTTTTTCTGGCCAAAACTATGTTTGTTTCATCAGACCAGAGGACATTTTTCCAAAAAGTACGATCTTTGTCCCCATGTGCAGTTGCAAACCATAGTATGGCTTTTTTTGGTGGTTTTGGAGTAGTGGCTTCTTCCTTGCTGAGCGGCCTTTCAGGTTATGTCAATATAGGAATTGTTTTACTGTGGATATAGATACTATTGTACCTATGTGCTCCTCCAGCATCTTCACAAGATCCTTTGCTGTTGTTCTGGGATTGATTTGCCCTTTTCGCACCAAAGTACGTTCATCTCTAGAAGACAGAACGCGTCTCCTTCCTGAGCAGTAGGACGGCTGCGTGGTCCCATGGTGTTTAAACTTGCATACTATTGTTTGTACAGATGACCGTGGTACCTTCAGATGTTTGGAAATTGCTCCCAAGGATGAACCAGACTTGTGGAGGTCTACAATTGTTTTCTGAGGTCTTGGCTGATTTCTTATGATTTTCCCATGATGTCAAGCGAAGAGGCACTGAGTTTGAAGGTAGGCCTTGAAATACATCTACAGGTACACCTCCAATTGACTCAAATGATGTCAATTAGCCTATCAGAAGCTTCTAAAGCCATGACATCATTTTCTGGTATTTTCCAAGCTGTTTAAAGGCACAGTCAACTTAGTGTATGTAAACTTCTGACCCACTGGAATTCTGATACAGTGAATTATATGTGAAATAATCTGTCTGTAAACAATAGTTGGAAAAAGTACTTGTGTCATGCACAAAGTAGATGTCCTAACCGACATGCCAAAACTGTAGTTTGTTAACAATACATTTGTGGAGTGGTTGAAAAATTAGTTTTAATGACTCCAACCTAAGTGTATGTAAACTTCCGACTTCAACTGTATAGCCATTGATTCTAGAAGAATTCCTCTCGATTACCGAGAAGTTAGATTATTTCGCAGAAATGTGTCATTTCCTGTTTGACTTCTGGTGGGAATGCCATTAACAATTGTGATTACCTTTGTGCAAATAATCAATGACAAAAACCCCAAACAAGGAACTACTGCTGCTTGTAATCACATAACTCTACGTGAACCTTGACAGATTCTCGGCATTTTCTGTCCACGAGAATCTGTCCATGAGAGATTATAGAAGAATATAACTGCTTCATGAGCTTAGTTCAACTGTTTTACCCCATCAGAAACCAAAATATGAGCTTGTTTTACACCAATGTTTGTAAACAATGTAATTGTCAACAAACACTGAAAACATGGTTCAAACGATCATGTTGATGTCATGGATGGTCAGTGCTTGCATCCAGAGTGCAATGAATGTTTCGTTTTTTTACCAAGTTACACTACTCAAAAACCACATAATTGGTGGAACGACCCAGACCTGTTTTCTATCCCCCTGGGCTGAGTTCCATTTCAATGACCCTGATTTTCTGTTCCCTTAACCTCTGACTAGGGCCGGGCCTCGACCTTCTCCCTGGCTGTTTGCAGTAAAACACTCAATTATATGAATATTGTGTTGCGCCACAATGAGATATGTGTGTGTGTTTGTGCGTTGCCTTGCGTGCCACAGGCCGGTGCTGTGAGATGCTGGCTGTGTGTGATTGTGTATCCTAACCTCCTTAACCACATTCTTTCCAAAACAAAAGCAGCCAGGTTGGTATTTAGGAAACACTTTGTGGTTTTCCAAGTCCACTCACACCACACACTGAAATCTGTCATGGCCAGGGTCAGAAGGCCTGTTTGGGGGTACACAGAGACAGCGTAAACATTTACAGTATAATAGAGTGTATATGCGAGTGTGAGTGTTTGAGAGTTTTTGTGGTTATGATTATTATATGAGGAGAGAGAGGCGAGGCAGTTATGAAACATAGTGTAGGTAAGTAAATGTCTGTGTATATGTGTGTGCACTGTGTATGTATGGAGTAACAGAGAGAGTACATGTGTTTGTGTGTGGTGGTTATGAAACAGAGAGATTTATAGTTCTAATTACACAACAGAAGACTCTGACCGTCTTACACAAGTACAACCATACTGCCCGTCTAAACTAGATAAAACCAGATAGAAAGATAGATTGCGAGGGAGAAAACAAAATATTAAGAGAAGGTAAAAAGATAAAGAAAAAGACAGTGAGAGAAAGAGAAAGCAAAATAGAGAGTGGGAGAAGAAGGAAAAGAGAAAGAGAAATTGAAGGAAATAGAAGGGAAAAGCAAACTAGCGAGGGAGGGAGAGAGAGAGAGAGAGAGAGAGGGAGAAAGAGAGTGCTGTCTGGAATGTTGAAAGAGCCATTCATTTGCAGACACAACAACCTGGTGATTAGTTTCGGATTTGTCTTGAACTTGCTGCTCTCTGGCTGTGACTAGACTGAGACTGATCATTCAGACTGACTGTGTTTGATTATCAATCAAATCAAAAGTGATTAGAAGTGGTATTTATACAGTTCCTAGTCCCCCTCTCTCCTCTCCTCTTCACTCCTCTCTTCCTTTTGCATTTCCTCCTCCCCCTTCTCCATTCTATATCTGCTCTCCTTTCTTTCCCCTCCCCTCCTCGTCACGTGTGACAGCCAGAGACAGTTTCCCTCAGTCTCATGATGATCTGCAGACCCAGAGGAACAGAGAGAAACAGAGAAATCTGCAGACAGAGAGAGAGACCCAAAACACCCTAGATCCTAGACGGAACATTTTTACAGCTAGTTCATTTCTCAGAACTGTTTTTTACAGACAGACAAAGTAGTGAGGTCAGGTGTATATCCTCACTCTCACATGTGATGCGACATCTTTAATAAACAGAGAAAACAGTTGTTTTGTTGCTGGATCAAATTGGACAAAATCTTTGTATCAAAACAATTTACATTTATGTAATTTAGCAGACACTCTTATCCAGAGCGATGTACAGTAGTGATTAGGGTTAAGTGCCTTGATCAGGGGACACACAGATTTGTCACCAAATTGGCTCGGGGATTATGAACCAGAAACCTTTCGGTTACTGGCCCATCCTGGCCTACCCTGCCACCCCCCCAAAAACAATGCTTTCATTTGTAGATCAGTGCTTGTTTCCTACGTACTATTGGGAGGGTAAGTTCAGTCAGAAGGAAGAAGATTGGGGACACAAGGACAGGGGAATCCTGACAGTGTCTCTCCTGACAGAGGCTTCCATTCATTTGAATGCAAACAATCAAACATGCAACACCGATATCTGCAAAGTACTGCAGTAATGTGTTTCTTCCTATGGTACTGACGCGTTCACATACACATGCAACACACATACATGTCACAACAGTCCAGTCAGTCAGACAGAGGTGATGCAGTCAGTAATTACACTGACAGATGAATGATTAAAGATCTCGAAAGGTCCTATTACACCACAGGTGCTAAAACCTGATCGGGTCACACAGACACACCAGTTGATCCCAGGAAGGGTTTATATGTCTCACCCTCTCAGGCCGTGGTTTCCTGTGCTGCTCTGGCAGGATGATGGTGTGAAAGACTCCAATATCATTTACACTGACACACCCAAACTCACACTGTCATCTGAGATCCGCCAGCTCCACTATGTGTGAGTGTGTATGTGTACTTTCAGAGACTGTTAGAGATCCCTTGGCACTTACCACACAGTGCTAACCCTGGATGTTGTCCTGGCTAAACTCTCCACCTGGCCACTCGCACTCAAACTCTCAACCTTACATAGATCAGTCCAACACCTAAGCCATTAAGACCAGAGTTCTGAACCTGTTCATAGGGTTGCTGGTATTGTGAGGACACTACCATGTTTAGAGGCCTGTATCCCCTTGTCTTGACTCATTCTCCCAGCAAAACATACCTACTGCTTATAACATAGCTAATACTGCCCCCTAGCGCCCAATGTCTGCAACACTACCTATAATATCTATACTGCATTCCGTCCACTCTCTCTGTCTTGCCCCCTGTCTCTGTCTGTCTCCCCCCTCTCTCTGTCTGTCTCACCCCTCTCTCTCCCCCATTCTGTGTCTGTCTCCCCCCTCTCTCTGTCTGTCTCCCCCCTCTCTCTCTCCCCCTCTCTGTGTCTGTCTCCCCCCCTCTCTGTCTGTCTCCCCCCTCTCTCTGTCTGTCTCTCCCCCTCTCTGTCTGTCTCCCCCCTCTCTCCCCCTCTGTCTCCCCCCTCTCTGTCTGTCTCCCCCCCTCTCTGTGTCTGTCTCCCCCCTCTCTCTGTCTGTCTCCCCCCTCTCTCCCCCTCTGTCTCCCCCCTCTCTCTCTCCCCCTCTCTGTGTGGTTAGGTTATTATATTATGACAGATTAAGCACAGCTGTTGGTCTTAATTAGTCAGGTTTAATTAAAGTAGCTGGTGTGGAACTTATACAATGCAGTGAAGACGTGTTTAACGGTAGCTTTAATAGACCATGGCCTCATAAAACACTAAAATACAAGATCATACAAGATAGAGAGACTTTATTTCCTTGCTATGGAGTTTCTTTTACTCAAACGTTCTATATTGGGTTTTCATTTATGTGCACCCCACATGGCCTATTCATACAGACGTGATTCCTGAGATCTTTAAAATAAAGAGATTGAGACAAAGATAAACAAACAATGCATTATTGTATTTGTGTGAGGATACAGCATTATTTTGGTGGTGCCATCGCCACCTTCTGATATATCAGATTTCCTGCTACTGTATTTCTGTGGAACCAAAATAATGGAACCAAAATAATACTGTATCCTCACACAAACACAATAATGCATTGTGTATGAATAAGTGTTTGCATATGAAGTGAATATTCATGGGAAGATTAATCATATCTGGAATGTACCGCTTTTATTTTGCATGCAACTTTACCTCAGACAGATATGGCTAGACATGCATTTAATATACAGTACCAGTCAAATGTTTGGACACACCTACTCCTTCAAGGGTTTTTCTTTATTTTGACTATTTTCTACAGTGTATAATAATAGTGAACACATCAAAACGATGAAATAACACATGGAGTCATGTAGTAACCAAAAAAAGTGTTAAACAAATCAAAATATGTTATATGTAAGATTCTTCAAAGTAGCAACCCTTTGCCTAGATGACAGCTTTAAACACTCTTGGCATTCTCTCAACCAGCTTCATGAGGTAGTCACCTGGAATGCATTTCAATTAACAGGTGTGCCTTGTTAAAAGTTCATTTGTGGAATTTCTTTCCTTTTTAATGCGTTTGAGCCAATCAGTTGTGTTGTGACAAGGTAGGGGTGGTATACAGAAGATAGCCCTATTTGGTAAAAAAACAAGTTCATACTATGTCAAGAACAGCTCAAATAAGCAAAGGAAAAGACAGTCCATAATGACATTAAGACATGAAAGTCAGTCAATGCGGAAAATTTCAAGAACTTTTAAAGTTAAACCATCGTGTCTTTGTGAGACGCAGAGTAGGTGAACGGATGATCTCTGCATGTGTGGTTCCCACCGTGAAGCATGGACGAGGATTTGTGATGGTGTGGGGGTGCTTTGCTCGTGACACTGTCAGTGATTTATTTAGAATTTAAGGAACACTTAACCAGCATGGCTACCACAGCTTCCGTGTGGCGCAGAGATATCCCATCTGGTTTGCGCTTAGTGGGACTATCATTCCTCATGAAGCTGGTTGAGAGAATGCCAAGAGTGTGCAAAGCTGTCATCAAGCCAAAGGTTTTTTACTTTGAAGAATCTCAAATAAAAAATATATTAAACACTTTTTTGATTACTACATGATTCCATGTGTTATTTCATAGGTTTGATGTATTCACTATTATTCTACAATGTAGAAAATAGTCCAAATAAAGAAAAACCCTGAAATGAGTAGGTGTTCTAAAACTTTTGACTGGTAATGTACATAAATTAATTCAGTGTTCTGAACTACTGAAACAGTCAGTAGTTCCTGTTTCGTCCATCCACAGGAAGCCCATCTGTGTTCCGAAGTCAAGCCCATCCCTGACGCGGGAGAAGAAGGCCTCAGGGTGACAGGAGGTGCACAGGGTCACGCTCGGCCTGTCAGTCACTGTGTCATCATGGATATGCTCAGGCAGGACCCCTTCCCTCTGGAGAAGTATTCTGGAATGGAGAACGTGGAAGTTTAAAAACACAGGAAAAGAAGAGACCCTGATCTAAACAATGTAGATTATTCTACTTTAATTATTCCATGGTCAGCGTGCACCTAGGGTGAAATATGTGTTCAGAAGAAATACTGCCCCTTTAGTTTGACTCGCCATCATTCTGCTGGTTAGATTGGTAATCCATTAACCTGATGGGACTAATAATCATTTCAATAGTATCACCCTACACAACCAGTATCCAATCACAGAGATCACTCCCAGGGCATGACCTTTGTCTTTGCAATCAGATGAGTGGCTGGGGGGGAACTGCCTCTATGGTAATAAATCAGGGAGAGCGGTAACCCGGTAACACCCTATAGGAAATCATTCAGGTGACTCTCCAGCCTAGCAGCACCTATCATAAAAACCACATCATAGTTTGACCTCATTATTGACCCTGAGAAGTTATTTCAACTGGGAGTCAATGCTTTTTTTTAATTATCAGTGATTTAAGGACATTATGTCAGAGAAAGAGTGGTAAGGCTCAAGCAACTGAATGTAGACGAAAGTCGAGGAGCGAAGTCGGGTGAAGTGCAACTGCGACAGCCAGAAGTCTGATATTTATAGACTTTTGTAAATATTTTTTTTACCACTTTTTCTCCCCAATGTTCTGATACCCAATTGGTAGTTACAGTCTTGTCCCATCGCTGCAACTCCCGTACAGGAGGTCGAGAGCCATGCGTCGCCTTATGGGTTTCCCGGTCGCGGCCGACTGCGACACAGCCCGGGCTCGAACCTGGATATGTAGTGCCTTAGACCGCTGCGCCACTCGGGAGGCCCGGAAGTCAGATATTAATGTGGTTTTCCAACAGCAAGGCTTAGATCAACATGGCAGTGTTGCCATTGTTTAAAAAACGTTTTTCTTTCTATGTCTCCAACCCCCATATCGCACACTCACAAACTGGCATACTATGTGTGTACATTGTACAATCAATTTGTGACAGAGAGACTCAAATATCACATTCATTTGTATATATCCAGTGTATACACGAATCGCGGCAAAGATGGTTCCTGTTTCAGTCATGTCTTTGATCACGTTTGCGTGGGTAAAAAAAAACAAATGATTGGTTGACAATAGAGCCTCCCACAATGCAGGCGATGGCTGCAGGATGAAGTTGGTGAAGAGCAACTGCAGAAACTTGGTCACAAGATTTTTGTAAAGTTCATGCAGTCGACATATAGGCACAAGTCGGACAATTTTTATCCCCATAATGCAACACTTTGAAAGGCAGTGACCAACGATGTTCACCGGCTTGAGAAAAGGGACCCGCTTGAATGCGCTATTTGTCTATGTGTTGTATAGTTGGCCAAACTAACCTGGTGGCTAGTCGTATGTTGACATGAGGCCTGGTCTCGGCCATGTCAGGAACACAATCAGGGTGGATAGAGTAGAAGTCTGCAGCCTGCTCTCTCTCCAGTGTAAAGCAACAGGCCCCCACCGACGGCCCAATCACCACGGTGACGTCACACGCCCTGCTGCCGAATCCCATCACCATGGCGTTGACTGTAGCCATGGCAACACCCATCAGGGTTCCTTTCCATCCTGAGAGAGGGAAACACAAAGGAACACTTTATAATGATGCACCAGCAGACATCTTTCTACGGAATATTAATACTGTCTTGTACTTAAAGTGTATGTCTCACCAGCGTGAGCTACTCCGATGACCCTGGCCACGGGGTCAGTGAAGAGGAGGGGCATGCAATCAGCTCCTGGCGCCGCTATGACAACACCTCTCTGATTGGTTACGATGCCATCATAGTCGTGTGGCTCCTCTTCCTTTCCCATCACCCATACGTCACTGCCGTGGTTCACCTGGCAGAAACAGCTATTCAGCATTAACCACTTAATGATGTCAGTGATGTTTTCTACAACCCACTGGAGTGAGTGTTTACACGATGTACAGGACATGTGCACTACCTCCCTGTGCCATAACGGTCTAGACCTCAATCAATCAAATGTATTTTATAAAGCCCTTTTTACATCAGCAGTTGTCACAAAGTGCTTTACAGATACCCAGCTTAAAACCCCAAAGAGCAAGCAATGCAGAGGCAGAAGCACAGAAACACTCCCCAAAAGGCTGGAACCTAAGAAAAATCCTAGAGGAACCAGGTTAAGAGGTGTGGCCAGTCAGAGTGCAAATTATGGGGGGCCCAGGGGGTCTCAGACCCTCTGAATGAGACATGAATGCCCCTGAATGCAACAAAGTCAACTTTGGGGGGGGGGGGTCGATAATTAATTCTAATTGAACCATTCTCCTATTTATTTAAAATGCATTTTTTTCTGCTACAGTGGTAAATATTAAAGGAGAATTTTCCTATGTCTGAAGTAAATCTCATTTTTGAATGTAAATGGCCCGTTATAGAAGGGTCCAGACCAATGTTTCCTCTCATTTTTGTTCATCGTCAGCAAATTTCAGGTCTGCTGAGTGCAAACTTGAACGTTGTGAAAATTCTGTGCAACTTCCGGCGCGTGTTTACCGTGAACACAGGCTGTACCTGTTTTAAGTTAAAACTAACAGTGGTCAAGTAGGCTACTGTGGCCATTTGATCATAATGTAGGCCTACCAGAGTGGCCAACCATTAAAAAAAATATATGGAGAAAATGCATCCTATGTTATTTATGAGAAACTTATCCCAGCCGCGATTCACTTCCTCATTGCTTGTTGTGCAGTATCAGGGCACGCAAAATACATGAACAAAATCTTAAAAACACCCAAATATGTCTTTTTAGAAACGGACACACTCTCAGTATAGTGATGTAGGTCTTTAGATGTTGTACACATGAAATTGTGTCATTCTGAACTTTATCCACAACGTTACATTCCCTTTTGTGCAACTCGAGACGTTTACTATAGCGACACGCTCGGCCTGCACCGCTGTGTGGGGGAAACTTGACCAAAAGGGATTATAACTTTACAGATAAAGTTAAGCGTGTGAAGCATATGAAGTTCCATGAAAAAAATAGACCCTCTGAATGTCACAGTATAATTCACACTCTGTAGCCAGTCTTCTTCTGGTTGACCTCTTGAGGCTGTGTTACACTTACATTCAGGGAGGCTACATTCATGTTATTTTCTGTGCTGTGGTACCTTCACCAGGTGCAGGAGTCGGGGGAAGAACCCAGCCTTTTGGGCTAGTCGGCGGATGTTCTCGGCTACGAGGGTCCTGGGGTCTCTGCGTCTGGAGCTACTGAACAGGTTGAGAGAGGAGAGGGTGGAGATGGAGGAAATACCTCCTGTACGTGTGGTGAACCCATGGGAGAAACAGTCTACACACACACACACACACACACACACACACACACACACACACACACACACACACACACACACACACACACACACACACACACACACACACAAAGTGGAGAGAGAAAGTGGAGAGAGAGAGACAAAGTGGAGAGAGAAAGAGAGAACGCAAGTATTTCCCGTGACTGTGCCTCAAAACCAAATGTTTACCTGGCCCACCACTCCACCCTGGAATTGAACAGCCTTCATGACCAGGTCCACCTAAATCAGCTCAATGTAATTGAAGAATCCCAAAAAAATCGGACCACTTCTGGGAAAATTAGAAACCTCTAAACACAACAAAGAGTTATCTATTTAAAATGGAGATGTATGGATAAACCTCTTCTCCAATCTTTTTGTCTCTATAACAAACAGCAAAACATATACATGATCAAATACAAATCTTAGAATCAACTATTAAAGTCTTCTAGAACCCACTGGATTCTCCAATTACATTGAATGAACTACAGGACAAAATACAAACCCTCCAACCCAAAAAGGCCTGTGGTGTTGATGGTATCCTCAATGAAATTATAAAATATACAGACCACAAACTCCAATTGGCTATACTTAAACTCTTTAACATCATCCTTAGCTCTGGCATCTTCCCCAATATTTGGAACCAAGGACTGATCACCCTAATCCACAAAAGTGGAGACAAATTTGACCTCAATAACTACCGTGAGAGCGAGCAACCTTGGGAAAATCCTCTGCATTATCATTAACAACAGACTAGTACATTTCCTCAGTGAAAGCAATGTACGAAGCAAATGTCAAATTGGCTTTTTACCAAATTACCATACGACAGACCACGTATTCACCCTGCACACCCTAATTAACAAACAAACAAACCAAAACAAAGACAAAGTCTTCTGATGCTTTGTTGATTTCAAAAAAGCTTTTGACTCAATTGGGCAGGAGGGTCTGCTATACAAATTGATGGAAAGTGGTGTTGGGGGAAAAACATACGACATTATGAAATCCATGTACACAAACAAAATTGGCAAACCACACACACATTTCTTTCCACAGGGCCGTGGGGTGAGACAGGGATGCAGCTTAAGCCCCACCCTCTTCAACATATATATCAACGAATTGGTGAGGGCACTAGAACGGTCTGCAGCAACCGGCCTCACCCTACTAGAATCTGAAGCCAAATGTCACTGTTTGCTGATGATCTGGTGCTTCTGTCCCCAACCAAGGAGGGCCTACAGCAGCACCTAGATCTTCTGCACAGATTCTGTCAGACCTGGGCCCTGACAGTAAATCTCAGTAAGACAAAAATAATGGTGTTCCAAAAAAGGTCCAGTCATCAGGACCACAAATACAAATTCCATCTAGACACGTTGCCCTAGAGCACACAAAAACTGTGCATACCTCGGCCTAAACATCAGCGCCACAGGTAACTTCCACAAAGCTGTGAGCGATCTGAGAAACAAGGCAAGAAGGGCCTTCTATGCTATCAAAAGGAACATAAAATTCGACAGACCAATTAGGATCTGGCTAAAAATACTTGAATCAATATCATTGCCCTTTATGGTTGTGAGGTCTGGGGTTCGCTCACCAACCAAGAATTCACAAAATGTGACAAACACCAAATTGAAACTCTTCATGCAGAAGAATTCACAAAATGGTCATGTTAATCCCAATCAAATCATGAGAAAACAAAAAAGATAATTACTTGACACATTGGAAAGAATTAACAAACAAAAAAAGAGCAAACTACAGTGCTATTTGGCCCTAAACAGAGAGTACACAGTGGCAGAATACCCGATCACAAAGAAAGCTTTGACTATGTACAGACTCAGTGAGCATAGCCTTGCTATTGAGAAAGGCTGCTGTAAGCAGACCTGGCTCTCAAGAGAAAGCAGACCTGGCTCTCAGAGAAGACAGGCTATGTGCACACTGCCCACAAAATGAGGTGGAAACTGAGCTGCACTTCCTAACCTCCTGCCAAATGTATGACCATATTAGAGACACATATTTCCCTCAGACTACACAGATCCACAAAGAATTGGAAAACAAACCCAATTTTGATTAACTCCCATATCTATTGGGTGAAATACCACAGTGTGCCATCACAGCAGCAAGATGTGTGACCTATTGCCACAAGAAAAGGGCAACCAGTGAAGAACAAACACCATTGTAAATACAACCCATATTTATGTTTATTTATTTTCCCTTTTATATTTTAACTATTTGCACATAATGACATTTGAAATGTCTTTATTATTTTGCAACTTTTGTGAGTGTAATGTTTCCTGTTTATTTCACTTGTGTTTATTATCTATTTCACTTGCTTTGGCAATGTTAACATGTTTCCTATGCCAATAAAGCCCTTACATTGAATTGAATTGAGAGAGAAGAGAGGTGTATAGAGGGAGGGGAGAGGGGTGAAGAGGAAAGAAGGGAGGGACTGTTCACTGGTTGCTGAATGATAGTCCTCAGATAATTCAGCCTAATATTACACTACAGTAATAGATACTGTATTACACACACACCTACCTGAAATGAAAGTGGACCTCAGTATGGTGATGTCTCCTTTAGCAGGTAACTGCTGCAGAAAGCTTCTGACCTCCTCTCTGACCTCACTGACAGGTGGAGCTAAAGGTGAGTCGCATTGCACATGACCAGGGCACGGGCGGTCATTGGATGTGACGTACTCAAATGTATACACCTCCGTGAAAAGTTGCACAATGTATGCTTCAAACATCGGTCTCCTGTTTTTTGAGGTGAACACCCGAACCGTTCGCAAGTCCAGTTGGTCCACCGCTAGTTTGAAACGGTACCAAGACTCCGTAACAGTGGTGTAGTCCAATACGTGGACGTTTGTCTTCTGACTGAAAAACGTTTCCAGCAAAGACACCTTGTTCTCGCCGTTTGGATTACAACGTTGACCGTGTGGTCCGAATAGTAGATATATTTGAAAGCCGATATCGCTCCTACCTGTGACGCTTTTTACTTGCCTCTCCACGCACGAGCTGTGCTGCGGACACCGACAGTGAATTAGATCTATAATGAAGACTTCTGACATGTTGTCAAGTAAATGCAATAATGATATCCAATAAACGGAAAAAACGTAACTACTAGATAAAAGCTTCTCTACAAGTGTGTTATGAATGCTGCATTTCCAGAGGCGATGTGCCTTTTTACGCAAAGAGGAACATATTTCCATGCGTCAACACGCCGCTTTCAGAAACTCCGCTTTCAGAAAAGTTTGAACTTCCTCCTTGAATAGCACTGTTCCCGCCCTCCGGGTTTGTCACTAGTTACCACCGCCACAAAGTCAAAATTGTCTCTATCGTACAAATTCATGAAAACAAAAATGTGCTTTTTGGTCTTAATTTAATGTCAGGGTCAGGCATAATGTTAGCAGCGTGGTTAGGGTTAGGTTTCAAATCAGATTTTAAGAAGATAAATTGTAGAAATAGGCGGGGGTTTAGCCATAATTATAACTTTGTAGCTGTGGTAACTAGTGACGTCCGCCCTCCGCGGAAATTCCAGCGCGGGGTTTCTGCGATGGACTGTACACCGGTAAACAGCGGTAACCCAATATAATCTTTGACCTTTCTGACTGTTCCTCTTCAATCCCTTTTATTGTTTTGAAGACGCATAACTTCCTCATAGCCATATCATATCATTCATACTGTATCAATAATGTCTGGCCATGTTTGTGCTGGTCTGGTTTAGATGAAGAGGAAGTAGGCTACTGTAAATACAAACAAGACAACAGACAAGTACAGCAGGTGTGCTGTGTCAGGTGATTATGACTCAGCTCATCTGTCTTCTCCAGGTCTCAATTGCAGGATGTCAAATTTAATCGAAAAGTAGTGTACAAGGCCTATGGAAAGTCTACACCCACCAGGATTTCTTCACATTTTATTGTGTTACAAAGTGGGATTGATTTAATTTTCTTTTTTTCCCCAACAATCTACACAAAATATGCAAAGTGGAAGAGAAATTATTTTTAAAAAATGGTATTAATGAAAAATAAAACACTAATATACCTTGATTAGATAAGTATCCACCCCCCTGAATCAATACATGTTAAAAACACATTTGGCTGTGATTACAGCTGTGAGTCTTCTTGGGCAAGTTTCATAAGACCTTTACACACTTGCATTGTGCAATATTTGCCCATTATTCTTTTCAAATTTCTTCAAGCTCTGTCAAGGTGTTGGGGATCATGGCGAGACAGCAATTTTCAAGTCTTGCCACAGATTTTCAAGCAGATTTAAGTCAAAACTGTAACTTGTCTACGAAGGAACGTAGGAACATTCACTGTGTAGATTTGGCTTTGTGTTGTAGGTTAAAAAGATGCTATAAGATGAATTCCTCTCCCAGCGTCTGTTGTAAGCAGGCTGAAACAGGTTTTCCTCTAGGATTTTGCCTGTGCTTAGGTCTATCCTCTTTCTTTTCATCCTGACTAACTACCCAGCCTTTGCCGATGTCAAGCATACCCATACCATGATGCAGCCACCACCATGCTTAAAAATAATGAGGCAGTTACTCAGTGATGTGTTTAGTGTTTATTTTTTGTATTACTTTAGTACCTGCATGTTTTGGACTATTTTAATTCTGTATATTTCTATTCTTCTTTTCATTCTGTCATTTAGGCCATTATTGTGGAGCCACTACAATGTTGTTGATCCATCCTCAGTTTTCTACTATCACAGCCATTGAACTAGCTGTTATAAAATCAATTCATTGTGACATCCCTAAGTAGTTTCCTTCTTATCCTGCAGCTCAGTGCAGAAGGAAGATGGCATCTTTGATGTGTCTGGATGGTTTAATACGAAATGTTTCAGTCTGGTTTTAGAACCCATCATAGCACTGAGACTGCACTTGTGAAGGTGGTACAGTGCCTTGCGAAAGTATTCGGCCCCCTTGAACTTTTCGACCTTTTGCCACATTTCAGGCTTCAAACATAAAGATATAAAACTGTAATTTTCTGTGAAGAATCAACAACAAGTGGGACACAATCATGAACTGGAACGAAATTTATTGGATATTTCAAACTTGTTTAACAAATAAAAAACTGAAAAATTGGGCGCGCTAAATTATTCAGCCCCTTTACTTTCAGTGCAGCAAACTCTCTCCAGAAGTTCAGTGAGGATCTCTGAATGATCCAATGTTGACCTAAATGACTAATGATGATAAATAGAATCCACTTGTGTGTAATCAAGTCTCCGTATAAATGCACCTGCTCTGTGATAGTCTCAGAGGTCCGTTTAAAGCGCAGAGAGCATCATGAAGAACAAGGAACACACCAGGCAGGTCCGAGATACTGTTGTGGAGAAGTTTAAAGCCGGATTTGGATACAAAAAGATTTCCCAAGCTTTAAACATCCCAAGGAGCACTGTGCAAGCGATAATATTGAAATGGAAGGAGTATCAGACCACTGCAAATCTACGAAGACCCGGCCGTCCCTCTAAACTTTCAGCTCATACAAGGAGAAGACTGATCAGAGATGCAGCCAAGAGGCCCATGATCACTCTGGATGAACTGCAGAGATCTACAGCTGAGGTGGGAGACTCTGTCCATAGGACAACAATCAGTCGTATACTGCACAAATCTGGCCTTTATGGAAGAGTGGCAAGAAGAAAGCCATTTCTTAAAGATATCCATAAAAAGTGTCGTTTAAAGTTTGCCACTAGCCACCTGGGAGACACACCAAACATGTGGAAGAAGGTGCTCTGGTCAGATGAAACCAAAATCGAACTTTTTGGCAACAATGCAAAACGTTATGTTTGGCGTAAAAGCAACACAGCTCATCACCCTGAACACACCATCCCCACTGTCAAACATGGTGGTGGCAGCATCATGGTTTGGACCTGCTTTTCTTCAGCAGGGGCAGGGAAGATGGTTAAAATTGATGGGAAGATGGATGGAGCCAAATACAGGACCATTCTGGAAGAAAACCTGATGGAGTCTGCAAAAGACCTGAGACTGGGACGGAGATTTGTCTTCCAACAAGACAATGATCCAAAACATAAAGCAAAATCTACAATGGAATGGTTCACAAATAAACATATCCAGGTGTTAGAATGGCCAAGTCAAAGTCCAGACCTGAATCCAATCGAGAATCTGTGGAAAAAACTGAAAACTGCTGTTCACAAACGCTCTCCATCCAACCTCACTGAGCTCGAGCTGTTTTGCAAGGAGGAATGGGCAAAAATTTCAGTCTCTCGATGTGCAAAACTGATAGAGACATACCCCAAGCGACTTACAGCTGTAATCGCAGCAAAAGGTGGCGCTACAAAGTATTAACTTAAGGGGGCTGAATAATTTTGCACGCCCAATTTTTCAGTTTTTTATTTGTTAAAAAAGTTTTAAATATCCAAAAAATTTCGTTCCACTTCATGATTGTGTCCCACTTGTTGTTGATTCTTCACAAAAAATTACAGTTTTATATCTTTATGTTTGAAGCCTGAAATGTGGCAAAAGGTCGAAAAGTTCAAGGGGGCCGAATACTTTCGCAAGGCACTGTAAGTGACCTTTTAATGGCGTCAGACCGAGGCTCTGCATCTGTCCTCGTGCTCCTAGACCTTAGTGCTGCTTTTGATACCATCGATCACCACATTCTTTTGGAGAGATTGGAAACCCAAATTGGTCTACACGGACAAGTTCTGGCCTGGTTTAGATCTTATCTGTCGGGAAGATATCAATTTGTCTCAGTGAATGGTTTGTCCTCTGACAAATCAACTGTACATTTCGGTGTTCCTCAAGGTTCAGTTTTAGGACCACTATTGTTTTCACTATATATTTTACCTCTTGGTCATTCGAAAACATAATGTTAACTTTCACTGCTATGCGGATGACACACAGCTGTACATTTCAATGAAACATGGTGAAGCCCCAAAATTGCCCTCGCTGGAAGCCTGTGTATAAGACATAAGGAAGTGGATGGCTGCAAACTTCCTACTTTTAAACTCGGACGAAACAGAGATGCTTGTTCTAGGTCCCAAGAAACAAAGAGATCTTCTGTTGAATCTGACAATTAATCTTGATGGTTGTACAGTTGTCTCAAATAAAACTGTGAAGGACCTCGGCGTTACTCTGGACCTTGATCTCTCTTTTGATGAACATATCAAGACTGTTTCAAGGACAGCTTTTTTCCATTTACGTAACATTGCAAAAATCTGAAAATTTCTGTCCAAAAATGATGCAGAAAAATTAATCCATGCTTTTGTTACTTCTAGGTTAGACTACTGCAATGCTCTACTTTCCGGCTACCCAGATAAAGCACTAAATAAACTTAAGTTAGTGCTAAATACGGCTGCTAGAATCCTGACTAGAACCAAAAAATTTGATCAAATTACTCCAGTGCTAGCCTCCCTTTACTGGCTTCCTGTTAAGGCAAGGGCTGATTTCAAGGTTTTACTGCTAACCTACAAAGCATTACATGGGCTTGCTCTTACCTATCTTTCCGATTTGGTCCTGCCGTACATACCTACACGTACGCTACGGTCACCAGACGCAGGCCTCCTAATTGTCCCTAGAATTTCTAAGCAAACGGCTGGAGGCAGGGCTTTCTCCTATAGAGCTCCATTTTTATGGAATGGTCTGCCTACCCATGTGAGAGACGCAGACTCGGTCTCAACCTTTAAGTCTTTATTGAAGACTCATCTCTTCAGTAGGTCCTGTGATTGAGTGTAGTCTGGCCCAGGAGTGTGAAGGTGAATGGAAAGGCATTGGAGCAACGAACTGCCCTTGCTGTCTCTGCCTGGCCGGTTACCCTCTCTCCACTGGGATTCTCTGCCTCTAACCCTATTACAGGGGCTGAGTCACTGGCTTACTGGTGCTCTTGCATGCCATCCCTAGGAGGGGTGCGTCACTTGAGTGGGTTGAGTCACTGACGTGGTCTTCCTGTCTGGGCTGGCGCCCACCCTTGGGTTGTGCTGTGGCAGAGATTTTTGTGGGCTATACTTGGCTTTGTCTCAGGATGGTAAGTTGGTGATTGAAGATATCCCTCTAGAGGTGTGGGGGCTGTGCTTCGGCAAAGTGGGTGGGGTTATATCCTGCCTGTTTGGCCCTGTCCGGGGGTATCATCGGATGGGGTCACAGTGTCTCCTGACCCCTCCTGTCTCAGCCTCCAGTATTTATGCTGCACTAGTTTATGTGTCGGGGGGCAAGGGTCAGTCTGTTATATCTGGAGTATTTCTCCAATCTTATCCGGTGTCCTGTGTGAATTTAAGTATGCTCTCTCTCATTCTTTCTTTCTTTCTTTCTCCCTCTCGGAGGACCTGAGCCCTAGGACCATGCCTCAGGACTATCTGGCATGATGACTCCTTGTTGTCCCCAGTCCACCTGGCCATGCTGCTGCTCCAGTTTCAACTGTTCTTCCTGCGGCTATGGAACACTGACCTGTTCACTGTGATTACTATTATTTGACCATGCTGGTCATTTATGAACATTTGAACATCTTGGCCATGTTCTGTTATAATCTTCACCTGGCACAGCCAGAAGAGGACTGGCCACCCCTCATAGCCTGGTTCCTCTCTAGGTTTCTTCCTAGGTTGTGGCCTTTCTAGGTAGTTTTTCCTAGCCACCGTGCTTCTACACCCGCATTGCTTGCTGTTTGGGGTTTTAGGCTGGGTTTCTGTACAGCACTTTGATATATCAGCTGATGTAAGAAGGGCTATATAAATACATTTGATTTGATTTGATTTGATTTAATACATCCAATCATCCATAGCCTAATTATTAACTTGACCATGCTTAAAGATAATATTCAATGTCTGATTTGTTATTGTTATCCATGTACCAATCACTACCCTTCTTTATGAGGCTTTCGAAAACCTCCCTGGACTTTGTAGTTGAACCTGTGCTTGACTGAGGGACCTTTCAGATGTTGTATGTATGGGGGACAGAGGAAGATAATTAAAAAAGAATGCCAGCCCCTATTATTTAGAGTCCATATAACTTATTAGGAGATCGAGATGAAGAATAGCTGCCCCACCCTGGTGCCTGATCTACCTGCGCCTACATCACTGGGACTGCCTGTGTCTGCTTTGTCGTCGAGTTTGGCTCCTTTCCCTTTCTCTGGATCTAACGGGGCTCTGCCTTCTGTGGGAGGTTTGGACCTATCGCTGGGAGCTGCGGGCGTACGCTATCCTGCTTCTTGTGGCCATTGTATCGGGCAGTTCAATGGTAAGAAATGTCTCAGTACCTGGAGAAAAAACTTTGTGCTATCCATGAGCGTGAGTACACAACAAAATTAAGAAGAACTGATTGGGTCTCTGCTTAACACCAACAAACGCCCCATAATATCTGGCCATGTGCCCTCCTTAAATCATGGCATTGAACAGTTCAGCAGACTTTTAGCCCTCCATAACTGGCTACGTGACTATTGCAGCTCTGTGTGTGTAAAATGTATTAACAATTTTGATACACTCTGGAAACAAAGCTCATTTTATAAGGAAGATGGGATCCACCCAAATCATTTGGGTTCCTGGATCCTTTTACAGCATTATAAGGCTGCGTTGAGACAATGACTTATCAATGACCCAAGCCCAGCTCAGTTAATCCCTACCATTGTGTCGCTGAGTTGTCATAATGCTTCAGCAAATTAACATTATCCTAGGGTCATTGGTAGACAATGTAAGTAACCTATTTTATGTCCCTCTAACTGCCCTGAATGCCACTGCTGATCCTACAGCTATTGTATGCTGTAATCATGTGCCTATGAACCAGAGTTATACTATTACCACTGAGGCGGTGTGCCCTAGTAGGTAGTCCACTGTGTGCAGCTCACCCTACACTAACATAAATAACATGAGCATGTCAACTTCTGCTAAGCTTTCCAGTTAAGCAATGAGAACAATCAAGCATCCCAGAAAAGTGCTGAAAATAGCCCACATTATCATGTGTAGCTTAAGAAACAAGGTTCATGAAATCAATAACTTGCTAGTAACAGATGACATTCATATTCTGAAAATATCTGAAACGTACTTTATATTACCTTTGATGATACAGTGGTAACAATACATGGTTATAACATCTACAGAAAATACAGAAATGCCAATGGTGGAGGTGTTGCTGTTTATATTCAGAACCACATTCCTTTAAAGCTTAGAGAGGATCTCATGTTAAATACTGTTGATATGTAATATGGTAATATGGCTACAGGTTCATCTGCCTTACCTAAAGTCCATTCTTGTGGGAAGCTGCTGTAGACCACCAAGTAGTAACAGTCAGTATTTGGATAACATGTGTGAAATGCTTGATAATGTACAGTGCATTCTGAAAGTATTCAGACTCCTTGACCTTTTCCACATTTTGTTACGTTACAGCCTTATTCTAAAATGTCTAAAATTGATAAAATATTTTTTTTTCCTTAGCTATCAACACACAATAATGTAAAAACTGTTTTTTAGAAATTATAAAAATGTATTAAAAATAAAAAACAGAAATACCTTATTTACATAAGTATTCAGCCTCTTTGCTATGAGACTCTGAATTGAGCTCAGGAGCATCCTGTTTCCATTGATCATCCGTGAGATGTTTCTACAACTTGATTGGAATCAACCTGTGGTAAATTAAATTATTTGGACATGTTTTGGAAAGGCACACGCCTGTCTATGTAAGGTCCCACAGTTGACAGTGCATGTCAGAGCAAAAACCAAGCCATGAGGTTGAAGGAATTGTACATAGACCCCCGAGACAGGATTGTGTTGAGGCACAGATCTGGGGAATAGTACCAAAACATTTCTGTAGCATTGAAGGTCCCCAAGAACACAGTGACATCCATCATTCTTAAAAGGAAGATGTTTGGAACCACCAAGGCTCTTCCTAGAGCTGGCCGCCCGGCCAAACTGAGCAATCGGGGAGAAGGGCCTCTTGGTCAAGGAGGTAACCAAGAACCTGATGGTCACTCTGACAGAGCTCTAGAGTTCCTTTGTGGACAACCATCTCTGCAGCACTCCACCAATCAGGCCTTTATGGTAGAGTGGCCAGACGGAAGCCACTCAGTAAAAGGCACATGACATCATGATTCTCTGGTTTGATGAAACCAAGATTGAACTCTCTGGCCTGAATGCTCTGGAAACCTGGCACCATCCCTACGGTGAAGCATGGTGGTGGCAGCATCATGCTGTGTGGATGTTTTTCAGTGGCAGGGACTGGGAGACTAGTCAGGATCGAGGCAAAGATGAACAGAGCAAAGTACAGGGAGATCCTTGATGAAAACCTACTCCAGCTCAGGACCTCAGACAGGGGCGATGCTTCACCTTCCAACAGGACAATGACCCTAAGCACACAGCCAAGACAACGCAGGAGTGGTTTCGGGACAAGTATCTGAATGTACTTGAGTAGCCCAGCCAGAGCCCGGACTTGAACCCGATTGAACATCTCTGGAGAGACCTGAAAATTGCTGTCCAGCAACGCTCCCAATCCCACCTGACAGAATGTGAGTTAGTTAATCCTCCCGTGTATGATAGTTTTTGCCTGCCTCACTAATGACGTCTTTTGCCTATTCCCTGTCTATACTTTAGCCTATTGAATTTCCTGTTATCAACCTATTGCCTGATCTCCCGGACTATGATACTAGCCTTTTCTCTGTCGGTACCGTTGCCCTTTTGGACCCCCTGTGTATGACCTTCTGCCTGCCCCTGGACCCAGTTATCTGCCTCCTACTGTGGTCCTTTGCAATCAACACCTGCTGCGCCCTGCGCTTGAAACCAGCTCTCTGTCTCCCCTCGTGTTCATTACACCATCCCTATGGTCCTAGATGACTTGGCTGTGGAATGAGAGTGTGTGTTGGTCCACAGGTCCAGTTTAAAAAAAAAAGGAGAGCCTCACACTCTAGGAGCTCAGATGCAATCATTTAACCTAATAACAAGCTGTCTTCATCAGGGTATAATGACAAACACTGCCTGTCACTAGTTTATATAGTGTCAAAGGACACACACAGGTGTCTGTAATCATGGATGGATTTGGCTTGATTCCATTGGTTGATCTATAGATAAATAGAACATTTCAAAAAGCATGAATGAATAACATATGGTTATAAATACAATTTGGCTACATAGGCCTATAAATATTTCACAATGGATCGCAAAATCACAGTAATCACAAGAATGGCTTCAGATCAAAGTCTACGTTGAGACTGAAGGGAGCAGGGGTCTGTAAAGATCCAGGCAGCCTCTCGTTTTAACAATACATTGTCAAGGTCACCCCCTCTCCTAGACAGGGTGACGCGCTCGATGCTGAAATAGCGAAGGGACGAAATAGAGTAGTTCACTTCCAAAAAGTGGGCCGCAGGTCCAGGACTTGATCACATTGGCTGTGTTGTCTGGGCTGATGCATATCTCTGAGCCACAGTTATTATGAAGGACCCAGGGTCAGGTGGTGTTGTACTTTTTGTGCATGTGTGAGCGATGGATGTAGCCAGCTGACAGCATCATTTTGTGTAGAGATTGTGTGTGCTTGCATTTATGTGTGTGTGTGTGTGTGTGTGTGTGTGTGTGTGTGTGTGTGTGTGTGTGTGTGTGTGTGTGTGTGTGGGTGTGTGTGTGTGTGTGTGTGTGTGTGAGAAATAGAGGTAGCTACCTCCTGAGAGCATCTCTCTCCCTTCTCTCTTCCAGCCCCTCCCCCAGTCTCCTGTGTAACGACATTGAATAGGTACAATAAGATACTATGAGATCCTCAATGGAATGACAGTGTGCATGAAGGTGTCAGATTAGATTATAGAGTTTAATAGTCACGTGTACAGGGTTGCAGATGTAATTACAAGGTACAGTGAAATGATGCAGGCCAATGCAGGACAAACTGAAATAAAACAAATCAAATATAATAAAAATAGATAAGAATAAAAATATAAATAATAATATAAACATATTAACAACTGTGGCAATGATAAATGTCCATTGGGGTGGGGGCAGGGTAAATATCCTATAGCTGGAGTAGCATGGGGGGATGGGGTGGGAAGACCAGGGGAGCAGGTGGTGGGACAGGGGGATTAGGTAGTTGACTAGTGGTGGCTATTCAGCATGATAATGTCCATTGGAGTGGGGGCAGGAAGTTCGGAGAGGCCGGGGGAAGGCAGTGGGAGTAGGTAGCTGACTAGTGGTGGCTGTTCAGCAGCCTGATGGTCTGGGGGTAGAAGCTATTGGCCAGTTTTACAGTCTTTTGCCATGATGCTCCTATACTGCCCACATCTGACTGATGGAAACAGGGAGAACAGGCCATGGCACAGGTGGCCGAGTTTCCTGATGATCTTCTTGGCCTTCCTGTTACACGTGGTGTTGTAGGTGTCCTGGAGGGCAGTGTACCCAATGGTGCGTTCGGCTGAGCGTACCACCCTCTGTAGCGCCTTTCGGTCCGCGGCGATGGAGTTGCCCTATCAGGCTGTGATGCAACCCAACAGTATGCTCTCGATGGTGCTCCTGTAGAACACTGTGAGGGCCCTCGTGGGACAGGCCAAATTTCTTCAGCATCCTGAAGTTGAAGAGTCGCTGTCATGCCTTCTTCACCACAGTGTCCAGTAGAGGTGTGTGTGTGTGTGTGTCTGTGTGTGTGTGTGTGTGTGTGTGTGTGTGTGTGTGTGTGTGTGTGTGTGTGTGTGTGTGTGTGTGTGTGTGGGGGTGTCTGTGTGTGTGTGTGTGTGTGTGTGTGTGTGTGTGTGTGTGTGTGTGTGTGTGTGTGTGTGTGCGTGCACACATACACATGCAAGTCTTGTGCACATGGTTTTGTATGAGTGTGCGTGCAAATAGGAGTGTGTGCACAAGTGTATGAGTGTAACACATGTTATTTGATGTGTATTTAGAGTGCATACATGTTGTGTGTAAGTATGTACAGAAATGAAATGAATATATTTCAATAAGGAAACAACAAAAGAGAACAGAAACATATCACAACGAAACAAAACAAAAACACTAACAGCTGCAAAGTCTATGTCGTCTCTCTGGTTGTGGCGCAGGGTGACACATTTAGCTGCTGCTCCTCTCCGAGAGGATAGGGGGTTTATGTTCATCAGGGATCTGTTTATATTTGGTATATTTTAAGAAAATATGGATAGTATGTTTCCATTATGTTGTCATATCGTGGGTTGGAACACAGGAAGTGCATCTCAGTTTCTACTTGGTGTAAATCCAAATAGACCCCTTTCTATGTTTGCAAACATTGTTGCACGAGGGCGATGCGCACAAGTTGGTGGCAGAACAAGGGGAGTTCTTACAGCACGCCAGCAAAAAACCCATCTATTTACATGTTGGTTATGAGTGGATTATAATTGGATTTTGAAACGTATGAATCTCCTGCTTAACATAATATTTGTGTCACTTGAACTTGAACACTTGAACTTGAACCAGTAAAATGACTCTTCGGCTATATTTTGCTACAAGCTATATCAATGAGCGTTAGCATTCTAGCTAACAACTGCTGCATCCAAAATAGTTATTTTGCAAAGATCACAACTGTTAGGGTTTGACCAAATATTTGTGTGCATATCCTATATAATATAACAATTTGTTTGCATAACCTATATAATATAACACAGATGCTATAATAATACGTTTATTAACTATAAGATAATTGAATACTGCTATATGTTAAGAGGAAGTGGCTCATGTGATGGTGGGTCATGTGGAAAGAATGCTGATGATGTAGAAACAGGATTTTCTGTAGAATAACAGCAATAACAGGATATGGGTGAAATGTATATTCAGGGGGGTGTAAGGGTTTTAGAGAACTGTGCATTGTGCAAGTTGAGACATCCGCAATAATCAAACATCATTGTAAGCGTTAAGAAACCCCAAAAGTTATTTTGTTTAGAAGTAATAAAAATGTAAATCAAGGCTAAGTTGAATGGGCGCAAATGGTGATGGCTTTCTTACTGCTGCCAAGAGTCGCGCGCATCTGTACGTGGCGTCAGTGTGTCGTGTACTGGAAAAGGATCTATACCTACATATTCTCTGATGTCTTGGCAGCCAAGATTTACCATGTCTTCCTCTTTTAATTTCCAGACTGTATTCTGAGAGGGTTTTTCTTCCTTTTACGTCATGGAGGCTAAAATATTCTGCCAATGTACATTTTCGATTTAGGGAGAGATAATCAAGTTTAGTTTGTAATTTCATTGTAATTTTTTCCAATTTTCATTGTAGTTGTTTTTCAATTTAGTTTCAATTTGTTTGATTTTGATTTTAGAAATGAAACGTTTTTTTGTTTGATTGGTTTTTAGTTTCAATGTTCTTAGTGAGCTGCAGAGCAAGCTGACCTAGGGGATCATCCTCTTGGGAGAAGTGGTTAATCAGAAAATATGTATTTAATGGAGTTCTCTCTCTCTCTCTCTCTCTCTCTCTCCCACCCTTGGTGGATGTGTCTAATGTTACAGTTGATTTAAGGCTAGTGTTTTAAGACGCCATTCTTAGTGCACTGATTAAAGGAAAGAAGGGAGTGTCATTTTGTTAGCCACAAATGGACAAACAGACAAACACATCGATGAACAGAAAACCACAACAAAAGAGCAATATGAAACAAGAGTTTGAAGCAATATCAACAACACTGTTCTGCTCTATGGTTGGGGTTTGTAGAACCTACTATCCACATACAACCTTTTATTAGGTTCACACCACTGCTGGAAATAAAGATGACAGAGGAATAGTTTTTATTTGGTTAGTCATAGTATTATTCATTGTCTGCCTTTTTTTTTTTGTGTTTTCCTACTGACAAAAGAGCACATTTTACTGGACATGTGAAAGCTGCTCTCAAAGCTACCACCAGGTGGGGCAAGTCATCAGATGATGTTTTCACATTTAGCAGGTGGCTGTAATTAATTCATAGAATTGATTTATTTATCTATTATCTGTCATGATATAAAACATCCCAAGCAGAGTGAAGATTTCATCCACATTGAACTAATTACATCACCTGCTGTGCCATTTTACCTTGTAATATCCTGCAGACACAGATTCTAAAGCTACAGTACCCTGTGGTGTGTGCATGTGTGTGTGTGTGTGTGTGTGTGTGTGTGTGTGTGTGTGTGTGTGTGTGTGTGTGTGTGTGTGTGTGTGTGTGTGTGTGTGTGTGTGTGTGTGTGTGTGTGTGTGTGTGTGTGTGTGTGTGTGTGTGTGTGTGTGTGTGTGTGTGTGTGCACATGTCCTCTAGGGATCATGCCTGAGGGAGCGGCCAGTTATCTGTAATGTCAAGGCTACTGGAGGTGTGGAGGAATCTATTTACTGTTTTCCTCATTCATAGGTATTAGAATATTAGATTTTAATGTTAGAGTTGTTGGTTATTATATTGCAGAACTGATGTGATATGTCTTTGCTTTTTCAGGTATTGAGTCATTTCAGTTACAGCATCAATGTAAGTGAACTTTTCTAAACAGAAATACAAATGGACTTAAATTGTTTGAGGTCAAATGGAAGACCAGCCATCGTCATCCCCAATCTTCTTCCTTCTGACTGAACTTACCCTCCCAATGGTACGTAGGCGCTGACCTACAAATTAAACCATTGTTTTTACCTACAAATTATAAACCAAGACAGTAACTGAAAGGTCGCTGGTTCGAATCCCCAAGGTCACTAGATGAACAATCTGCCGATGTGCCCCTGAGCAAGGACCTTAACATACAGTTTAAGTGGGAAGTTTACATACACCTTAGCAAAATACATTTAAACTCAGTTTTTCACAATTCCTGACATTTAATCCTACTAAAAATTCCCTGTTTTAGGTCAGTTAGGATGACCACTTTTAAGAATGTGAAATGTCAGACTAATAGTAGAGAGAATGGTTTATTTCAGCTTTTATTTCTTTCATCACATTCCCAGTGGGTCAGAAGTTTACATACACTCAATTAGTGTTTGGTGGCATTGCCTTTACATTATTTAACTTGGGTCAAACGTTTCGGGTAGCCTTCCACAAGCTTCCCACAATAAGTTGGGTGAATTTTGGCCCATTCCTCCTGACAGAGCTGGTGTAACTGAATCAGGATTGTAGGGCTCCTTGCTCGCACATGCTTTTTCAGTTCTGCCAACACATTTTCTATGGGTTTGAGGTCAGGGCTTTGTGATGGCCACCCCAATACCTTGACTTCGTTGTCCTTAAGCCATTTTGCCACAACTTTGGAAGTGTGCTTGGGGTCATTGTCCATTTGGAAGACCCATTTGCGACCAAGCTTTAACTTCCTGACTGATGTCTTGAGATGTTGCTTCAATATATCCACATAATTTTCCTTTCCTCATGATGCCATCTATTTTGTGAAGTGCACCAGTCACTCCTGCAGCAAAGCACCCCCACAACATGATGCTGCCACCCCCGTGCTTCACGGATGGTGTTCTTCGGCTTGCAAGCGTCCCCCTTTTTCCTCCAAACATAATGATGGTCATTATGGCCAAACAGTTCTATTTTTGTTTCATCAGACCAGAGGACATTTCTCCAAAAAGTACAATCTTTGTCCCCGTGTGCAGTTGCAAACCGTAGTCTGGCTTTTTAATGGCGGTTTTGGAGCAGTGGCTTCTTCCTTGCTGTGTGGCCTTTCAGGTTATGTCGATATAGGACTCATTTTACTGTGTATATAGATACTTTTGTACCTGTTTCCTCCAGCATCTTCACAAGGTCCTTTGCTGTTGTTCTGGGATTGACTTGCACTTTTTGCACCAAAGTACGTTCATCTCTAGGAGACAGAATGCATCTCCTTCCTGAGCGGTATGATGGCTGCGTGGTCCCATGGTGTTATACTTGCGTACTATTGTTTGTACATATGAACGTGGTACCTTCAGGCATTTGGAAATTGCTCCCAAGGATGAACCAGACTTGTGGAGGTCTACAATTTTTTCTGAGGTCTTGGCTGATTTCTTTTGATTTTCCTATTATGTCAAGCAAAGAGGCACTGAGTTTGAAGGTAGGCCTTGAAATACATCCACAGGTACACCTCCAATTGACTCAAATGACGTCAACTAGCCTATCAGAAGCTTCTAAAGCCATGACATCATTTTCTGGAATTTTCCAAGCTGTTTAAAGGCACAGTCAACTTAGTGTATGTAAACTTCTGACCCACTGGAATTCTGATACAGTAGGTTATAAGTGAAATAATCAGTCTGTAAACAATTGTTGGAAAAATTACTTGTGTCATGCACAAAGTAGATGTCCTAACCAACTTGCCAAAACTATAGTTTGTTAACAAGAAATTTGTTGAGTGGTTGAAAAACGAGTTTTAATGACTCCATCCTAAGTGTATGTAAACTTCCGACTTCAACTGTAATTGATCCTGTAAATCGCTCTGGATAAGTCTGCAAAATGATTTAAAAAAAAATGTTTTAAACTAATACAAATAATGATGTAAATATGTCATTGTGTAGAGAGATCTAAGTCTCCAGTGGCCAGATTAACGTCGGTAGGCCTATTATCTAATTATGATAAACACAGAGCGCACTGTAAAGTATCTGATGGGAAGCCTCAGGAAGAAGATCGATTTGGCTGCTGCATTATCTGCAGCTATCTGTTATACATCACTATACGTTATGCATCATCTATCCGACGGACTTTTTTAAGCCAAGCGACCGCAGCTTTCCTTTTCCCTTTTCTGTTCCCTGGCTGTAAACCGATTTTCCGCAACAGAAAACGTCCTTGCTAGTTTCAGAGGCAGTGAACCCGCCTGTCGAGTCTTGCACAGCGAACCGTAGATGGCGCGCGCCCAACTCGGTGTTTTTATCCGGTGGACAGTAGGAAACAGGGGCTCGCAGGGTGTCCCCACCACTCCTCCGTGAGATGCGCCAGAGAGCTCGCGGGAGGAGAGAGAGAGAAGAGGGTTGACAGTGGCTTTGCATCCGTCATTCTTCTCCTCCATAATCCCTGAAAACTTAAAACGGTAAGAAACAGGCTGGTTTCCTTGTGAAATTCCCCTGTTTTATGCGCGGCGATTTCTGTTTCTGACATTGTGTGATTGTGCTACATCTGCATTGCTTGCTGTTTGGGATTTTATGCTGGGTTTCTGTATAGCACTTTCTGACATCAGCTGATGTAAAAGGGCTTTATAAATACATTTGATTTGATTTGGTAGACAGGCTATCCAACGAGAGGTTTCGCTTGCTGGTAATCCCTCTTCATTTGAAGGCAGCGGTTTCACCTCTTTTCCCCATCACTGCAAGGCTACTTCCATTAATAACCTATTGAGATATTAATAGCTGGACATGCTAGATGTGGTGTAATTATGTATTGAGATAAACTGATAGAGAGAGATAATGCCTCGAGCACCCTAATAGTGTCATGCCATATCAGACATGTTGAATGTTTCCATTTATTCCAGGCTATGTATTTGTTGATTGAAAACGTTTTTTTAAAAAATTGATTTAGATACGTGAATATTATTCTATTCAGTTAGCCTATATAAAATACAGACTTGATAAAGGGTACGCAAGTTGATGGAAACACAAGCATCAATTCCTAATTGCCTACTATTCAACGTAGACCCATTTCAAACGGCATTGTTTTACAAAGAAGTTAGTTGCCACTGTTTAGATCAAATCCCCTATTCTGAATAGGCTACTTCTGTTTTCAAAAACAGGAAGATAGAAAATTGTTGGCTAAATGTCTGGTCTTTCTGGGTTCAAATCAGCCTCTATTTTCAGTTCGCATATAGTATTTGTTTGTCAATGAATGAATAGCTAGCCTACTTGAGAATGGCGTGCTTGAGAGAAAGTGGATGTTAAAGTGAATACTGGCAGTCAGCGATGCTTTGCTCTGCTGTGGTGACGGTGAGTCAAACACAACAGCTCGCTGCCTGGCGGATGCACTTGATCATACGTCACCTGGGCAACCGGTTCAGCACCATGGAGAGCGGAGAGAGAATGGTGGGGTGGATCCTTGGGAGAACATTACTGTGGTTAGATTGGTGACGCTCATAGTTCTGTATGTAGGCTGAATGTAGTGAATATAACTCAGCATTAATTATAGAAATTGTCATTTGCGTAATGGAACCTCTACTAAGAGCCTTGTTTAAGTAACATCTTATTCCATATCTTTAGTTAGCCCCACTGTAGCTATGTCTGTCTGTTTGATTCCTCTATAGCTTCTATTATGTTAGGTGTGGCATCTAATGAAGGCAATTAGCATGAAGCCAGTGCAGCTGATAACGAAGGACTGATGGAAAGGTGTGAGCTTGAAGTCTATATTCTAGTCATAGATATAGACATGCTGTTGAATAGAAAAACACATTTTCCACTGAGAAATACAGTAGAGGGAGAGTGTAGGGTCTGGTGGTTGAGCTAGTCTTAATTGAAAAAGCAAGTAAAAATGTCCTACCAATAATTGAAGTGTTGCAGGCTGCAATATGGCTGTGAACAGTTTCAATGATATTTATTAAAGACAAAATGCAATGTTTGATTACAGAGTAATTTCAGATAATATTATTATTATTGCAATATGTCTAAATAGATGGGTGAATTATGAAAGCAGAGAAGGTCTTATCATTTCACTGAGCCATCAAACATCCTCTACTGAAGGTCTGTGAGTGATGTTACATTAACGTGATTCAGACAACTAAATATTTACTCACAGATTGGAAGAGAGAGAGAAAGGAGGGGAGAGAGGGAACGAAGGGAGAAAAAACAGGAGCGAAGAAACAGGGATTCATTTTACACCATAACAGCAACAACCATATTTCCCAGGGGGCATTGTTTTTTTGGGGGGAAACATATAAGTTCAGAGAACAGAACTGAAGTCTGTAAACAACAGCTTCAACCCTTAAAACAATCACCACTGATCAGAGAGAGAGAGAGATTGAGAGAGAGATGGGAAGAGAGACTGAGGGAGTAGAAAGGGAGATTGTTGTGTCAATTTTTTTACATTCACACCTCTCTTTATTGAATGAGTATAGTGACTGTACCATGCTGTATTTATGGTATAATATAAAACCCACCATGGAGTTAACAGGATTACACTGCTATTCATGTTGTACACACAAACACAGCTCTGCCTCTACTGACCCGACACCGCTCCTCACACACACAACCACTGGCACTGATTACTGTGGCAGTTACTGATGAGCTGTTACATTATAGCCTGGTTCTGCTCCTTTAAATTGGTTCAATACATAATCAGTCTACAAGTACAGGCAGACCTGATTCAGGATTTGTGTTTAAAATAAACACCAGCTGTGTTTGCCATCGATCCCCAGGCCAAGGGAATTAGACCTGCTCCTCTCTCATCTTGTTTTCTAGTAACACTAACAGCTGGGTACTGTAGTCAAACACAAACTGTGAGTTTTAACGGGACAGAATACACAGCTGCTGTGTGTGTGTGTTAGCTGTATGTCGGTATCTTGCTATTGATATGGAGTGGGATGGAGATGGACAATGCAGAGCCTAAGGAGGGGATGATGAGGGTGTTAGCCATGGCATGCCTCTCCACTCCACACACGGACGCACACCCACACCCACAGTGGTCCTTATTGAATTAGAAAGCTTTTCAGTCACAGTGTTTCATTCCCTCAGGGCTCTGGCTGCTGTTTCCTCCCTGGCTGTCTCACACGGTGGTGGGAGAATCTCATGTGTGACCACTCCGAGATGGCCTGTGTGATGGAGTCTGTCCGTGTGTGTGTGTGCCTGATTGCTTGCCTGTGTGTGTGAGAGCTGAACCCAGTTAGTCAAGCTGAGGCTTGGCAGCAGATCAGACCAGGCATATCTAATTGGGATTGAAGCCCATGGAAGAACAGGCAGGAAATACAATTAGCTGCCTCTCTGCCCGCCTGCCTCTCTGAACAGGAGAAAGAGGGAGAGAGAATGGGAAAGAGAGAAAAGGATAGAGAAAGAGCGAGGCAGAGGGAGAGAAAAAAGAGAGACAGTGAGAGAGAGAGAAAGAGACAATTTCCCTCTTGAGGCTTTTAAGGCAGTGGGGGTTAGTTCTCCCAGCTATCCACCTATCAGGGTGTTTTCGTCTTCTGTGTGTGAGTGTGTGAGTGTGTGTGTGTGTGTTGAAACAGAAATGTAATCTGTCTTTCATCTCTCTAACATGATCCTTTTTTATATCTGTAAAAGAGGGACTTCAGTATTGACACGGTATGCATGTTCATGAAATATATTGATGCACCCGTGAATCAATTTAATGAACATAATACAAAAATCCCCATTCAAATCTGTCAGTTTAAGCTAAAGATATAAAACAATGTTTTGGCTATGTCGGCCGTCCGCATCTGCTGTGGAAAGTGGCAGCGCAACAGCACTGTTTATCAGGCCAGGAGACATTCCAAAAATCGGACTTCTCACAAAAACATCTGTAGCCTCCGAACGGTTTGGCCTACTAATATGACCTCTATGGAAAAATGAGACTCTCAGGAACATGATAGTGTTCTCCGTTTTGCTCTACGACCCCCACATCTGTCACAGGACTCCTCTGAAGGTAACCCGGTACCGGTTTAAAAAATGAACGGAATTATGGAGGTAGATTTGTTTCAACAAAAAAATAGGTTAAATATGTGTCCAGAAAACATAAATATTTCCTGAGCTTTCTTAGATCTCCTAGATATAGGACAGACACTTCAAAACCTTATTCCTCGTGATTTTTTGGGGGGTCTGTTTTTCCATGTATGAATGTGTTTCTATGGGCTTTAGTAGTAAGGCCCAAATTCAATATTTTATCAAATAATTAGTGGATATATTTTTTGATACCTATAGGGGTCCTAAAATTCAAAATGAAATAGCTAAATGATCTGTGGTATGACTATCTTAAAACAATTCCATATATTAGCTCAGTCACATTTTCCTTTGGTTGAAGTTCTTTTTATTTCTGTAGAGTAGAGCAGTTATTTCTGTAGAATAGTTATTTCTGTAGAATAGAGCAGTTATTTCTGTAGATTAGACCAGTTATTTCTGTAGAATAGAGCAGTTATTTCTGTAGAATAGTTATTTCTGTAGAATAGAGCAGTTATTTCTGTAGAATAGTTATTTCTGTAGAATAGAGCAGTTATTTCTGTAGAATAGTTATTTCTGTAGAATAGAGCAGTTATTTCTGTAGAATAGTTATTTCTGTAGAATAGAGCAGTTATTTCTGTAGAATAGTTATTTCTGTAGATTAGAGCAGTTATTTCTGTAGAATAGAGCAGTTATTTCTGTAGAATAGTTATTTCTGTAGAATAGAGCAGTTATTTCTGTAGAATAGTTATTTCTGTAGAATAGAGCAGTTATTTCTGTAGATTAGAGCAGTTATTTCTGTAGAGTAGAGCTGTTATTTCTGTAGAGTAGAGCAGTTATTTCTGTAGAGTAGAGCAGTTATTTCTGTTGAGTAGAGCAGTTATTTCTGTAGAGTAGAGCCGTTATTTCTGTAGAGTAGAGCAGTTATTTATGTAGAGTAGAGCAGTTATTTCTGTAGATTAGACCAGTTATTTATGTAGAGTAGAGCAGTTATTTCTGTGGAGTAGAGCAGTTATTTCTGTAGAGTAGTTATTTCTGTAGAGCAGAGTAGTTATTTCTGTAGATTAGACCAGTTATTTATGTAGAGTAGAGCAGTTATTTCTGTGGAGTAGAGCAGTTATTTCTGTAGAGTAGTTATTTCTGTAGAGCAGAGTAGTTATTTCTGTAGATTAGACCAGTTATTTATGTAGAGTAGAGCAGTTATTTCTGTGGAGTAGAGCAGTTATTTCTGTAGAGAGCAGTTATTTCTGTAGAGTAGAGCAGTTATAGTTAATTGGCTGTGGTCTAGCACAGTGCCTTTTCAATCCGGTTTAAATCCTATTTTCCTTTAAAATGGAGAGAATACTGTGGCAAAAGACTGAGGCGGATCTTTTGAGGCGTAATTTTCCACTTCTCCCGTGATATTTAAGTCCTTTAACTAGGCTAGGGTCTGGCTGGCTGTTTGTATGTGTGTGTTTGTGTGTGGTGTGTTTTGTGAGTCATGCTTTCCTGTTTCAGTAAGTGCACCAATGCCTGGACTGTGTTCATTTGTCTTTGGAGAGAGGTGTGTGTGCATGCAGTGTTTAAAGTTTAAATCTTTTTTTGTCACGTGCACAGGATACAGCAGGTGTACATCAGTATAGTGAAATGCTTACTTGCAAGCTCTTTCCCAATAATGCCATATTCAATATCAAGTTAAGAAGAAAAAATATGAAGTAAGAAAACACGAGAAATAATAAAAACACAATAATGCAAGCTACAAACAGTGCCAGTACCAGTACCAGAATTAAAACATTTTGGGTCTTCCTCAGACACCGCCTGGTATGAATGTCCTGAATAGCTGGGAGCTCGCCCCCAGTGATTGTGGTGGGCCATTCACACCTCCCTCAGTAGAGCCTTGCGGTCGAGGGTGGTGCAGTTGACAAACCAGGCAGTGATGCAGCCGGTCAAGATGCTCTCGATAGTGCATCTGCACTCACTGTGTGTATGTGACATATTAGAGGGGTTAAACAGGGGTTTCGTAGATAAGGACCGGAGTCTTGCTCTTCCTCGTACTGGAGAAGAATAGAGAACGACTGTTGGAAACAGACAGATGTTAGGAGATAGGGGACTGCTCATCTCCCTCCTCTATCAACTACCGTTAGGTGATGTGCTTCCTCTCTCACAGTCATCCTCCAGGACACACACACACACACACACACACACACACACACACACACACACACACACACACACACACACACACACTCCCCCTGTGGTCATCTTATGCTACAGCAGAAGCCATCATGAGTGTGGTTTGATGCGTATCTATGTAACATTCATCTTGGGTGTTGCACACACATCTATTTCACCAGTCAGATTAGCCTTGGTGCTGTTTTTTCTCTCCCTTTGATTCTTTGCTAGAAATAGAAATACAATATTCTGGGTTGTTCTGTGGGAATCCTTATAAGAACATTCAGTCCCAGATGTTTTTAACATTTCTATCTTCAAGGCATGCATTTTGTTGTTAGAAAGAGGGAGCGATGAGGGTTTGAAATGGTTTTACTGGTATGTGGTAGTGTTATTAGTATGGAAGATGTTTAGAAATATTTCACAAGTTGTTGGACAGAATAAGTACCATGAATACAGTGGACTACATTTTCAGTTAATTAAAGAAAGGACCTTAGTTGTCCTGTGTTCACTCTCTACTGGCTAGACAGGGACTGCCATAGATACCGCAGCGCATCTGAGGGTATCACACTGTTGGGATAACTCAAAGTTGTATGTGTGTGCATGTACAGTACCAGTCAAAAGTTTTAGAACACCTACTCTTTCAAGGGTTTTTATTTTTTACTATTTTCTACATTGTAGAATAATAGTGAAGACATAAAAACTATGAAATAACACATATGGAATGATGTAGTAACCAAAAAAAGTGTTAAACAAATCAAAATATATTTTATCTACCCTTTGCCTTGATGACACTTTTGCACACTCGTGGCATTCCCTCAACCAGCTTCATGAGGTAGTCACCTGGAATGCATTTCAATTAACAGGTGTACCTTGTTAAAAGTTCATTTGTGGAATTTCTTTCCTTCTTAATGCGTTTGTGCCAATCAGTTGTGTTGTGACAAGGTAAGGGTTGTATACAGAAGATAGCCCTATTTGGTAAAAGACCAAGTCCATATTGTGGCAAGAACTGCTCAAATAAGCAAAGAGAAATGACAGTCCATCATTACTTTAAGACATGAAGGTCAGTCAAGTTTCTTCAAGTGCAGTTGCAAAAACCATGAAGCGCTATGATGAAACTGGCTCTCATGAGGACCGCCACAGGAAAGGAAAACCCAAAGTTACTTCTGCTGCAGAGGATAAGTTCATTAGAGTTACCAGCCTCAGAAATTGCAGCCCAAATAAATGCCTTACAGAGTTCAAGTAACAGACACATCTCAACATCAACTGTTCAGAGGAGACGGCGTGAATCAGGCCTTCATGGTCGAATTGGTGCAAAGAAACCACTACTAAAGGACACCAATAATAAGAAGAAACTTGCTTGGGCCAAGAAACACGCGCAATGGACATTAGACCGGTGGAAATATGTCCTTTGGTCTGATGAGTCCAAATTTTTGAATTTTGGTTCCAACCACCGTGTCTTTGTGAGACGCAGAGTAGGTGAACGGATGATCTCAGCATGTGTGGTTCCCACCATGAAACATGGAGGAGAAGGTGTGATGGTGTGGGGGTGCTTTGCTGGTGACACTGTCTGTGATTTATTTACAATTCAAGGCACACTTAACCAGCATGGCAACCACAGCATTCTGCAGTGATACCCCATCCCATCTAGTTTGCGCTTAGTGGTACTATGATTTGTTTTTCAACAGGACAATGACCCAACACCTCCAGGCTTTGTAAGGGATATTTGACCAAGAAGGAGAGTGATGGAGTGCTGTATCAGATGACCTGGCCTCCACAATCACCCAACCTCAACCCAAATGGGATGAGTTGGACCGCAGAGTGTCTGAAAAGCAGCCAATAAGTTCTCAGCATATGTGGGAACTCCTTCAAGAATGATGGAAAAGCATTCCAGGTGAAGCTGGTTGAGAGAATGCCAAGAGTGTGCAAAGCTGTCATCAAGGCAAAGGGTGGCTACTTTGAACAATCTGAAATATAAAATATATTTTAATTTGTTGAACACTTTTTTGGTTACTACATGATTTCATTTGTGTTATTTCATAGTTTTGATGTGTTCATTATTATTCTACAATGTAGAAAATAGTAAAAATAAATAAAAACACTTGAATGAGTAGGTGTGTCCAAACTTTTGAATGGTACTGTATGTATGTGTGTTTGCGTGCATGCGAGTGTGTGTGTATAGGTGCGTGCATGTTTGTGTGTTTTGGGTTCACTCCAAGGTTTGGTTAGTGTAGCATTTATGCAAAACGTCCCGATCAGTAAAGATCCATGTTAGACTGAGCCCAGAACATTTAGTGATGTTCATGATGTTATGATAAGTCAGGACTGTGGTATGGAGAGTGCAGTGTGTGAGTAAAATATCAACAAATTCAGAAAAAGACAGTCCAACAGTCCAACTGTCCTACATCTACTTATGGAAAGAATGATTCCACTGCTACAGTGTGTGTGTATGTGTGTGTGTGTGTGTGTACAGCGGTAGTACATTGAGACAGTATAGAGACAGTGAGGGATGTGTCCTTATTACAGGCCAGTCTACCAGTGGGAACAATGAGTGATCATTGCAGTCAGTCTGTAACACTGGGAACAAGCTGCCTCTCTCTGCTAGCCTGACAGAGACACACACTGCAGCTGTCACTACACTGACTGGGCTTGACTGCTGGAATAGCCTCACAATCTTTCTCTTTCCATCCCATACAAATGTTGAATTGAAAGAGATGGAAGTACTGCAGCATGCCTGTATTGTGAGAGGTGTCGGTTTTTATTGAAACAATTATTGAGGGAGGAAGATGAGAACAGTTGCATTAGCATGGTGCTATCCAGGATTAGGGCAATCATCCTGAGAAACAGACTGACTACCTGAAGCAGCCACATTGATCTGCTCTCCTCTCTCGGATCCTCTCTGTCTCTGCAACCCATCCCCCATCCCCTCTCCTTCCCCATCCCCCTCTCTCTTCTCTCCCCATCCTCTCTCCTATCCTCATCCCTCTGTCCTCTGTGTCCTTGGGTGGAGAGGGACTGGCTGGGAGAAGGCACTGAGATATTTAGGTGGGGAGCAGGTTGAAGCTCAGTGTTAAATTCAAATCTCCCTACCGTATCAAAGGCAATATGACACCAATCTCGATGAAATTTGCAAATGAACTTGATTGGCTAGCAACTCGGTCGATCAGCAACTCAACAACACAAACAGTGCACCGCCTGCACCAGCAGCCAGGGATGATAAGAAGTGGTTGAGGACAAACCTAGGCTATAGATATCTATATCTTGCTACTCAAACTGAGGTTAATCAATAAATGCATACAGATAAATTGTTCGACATGAAAATGTTGTTGGTTATTATTAGTGAGCTGAACGTGGTTTTGTTTTGATTAGCTAACCAGCAGCTGTAACGTTAGCTAACTAGCTAGCTAACGTAGCATTATACCACAGATAGAATACCAGTCAGATGAGAGCTAACGTTGGCTAGCTAGCTAACCAACAAACGAGGAAAGCTAGCTAGGTATATTTTGCCAAGGAAGGTTTTTTATATAATGCTGAAGTCATCTGTGTAAACAAACAAGTAAACTAGCGAACGTCCTTGCCTGCTATAGCCAGTTAGCTAGCCAACTAATTAACCAGTAACAACCCAATGTTGACAATAACTTATATCCCACATTCTTCCAAAGCATAGGTACTATAGCTAGCTAAGTAAAGTTCATAGTCAACACCAAACTTCGGAAAATTGCCACGCTGCTAATTTATAATACATCATGCAATGGGCATTGCTCATTTAACGTTAGCTACTCCATACAGTCGAATTGGCTTGCTTGCTAACGTTACGTGTGCAACCAAATTTCAGCATTTAACATAACAGCTGCTAGCTAACTAGCCTCGACCAAGATCAGCCGTGCATCGCCCAACAAACTGTTGCTGATAAAAATAAGAAGCAGTTAGCTAGCTAGCACACCAGACAGACGTGTTCGACGGTCCAAAGCTAACGTTACTAACCTTACCTTATGCATTAATTCAGTACTCTCCCTCCTCTCTAAATGCAATTTTCATTTGCACTGACTGATCAATACAGTGTCAAGTTAGTTTTTAGTGTGTTCCCAAAAATCGAAATTCGCACTTTGTGTGAGTGCACACGTGCACCCAGTTAAAACAAAAACATCATTTCTTGCTAGCACAACCGCACCTGTGCACAGTCAAAATAAATGCCATACTTGCTAACCTGGTTAGAACTAACTCTATAAATTAGACTTTTTTCAACACATCAACTGTTGTAGATACTTCCTTTTTAACCAAGCAAGAGAAATAAATGTTCAGTCAGTACCGAGTAAATAGACAACTAAAACATTGTGCAACAAAAGCTTCCTGTCATCACCAGACTGTCCATGTAACTAGTTTCAAATTATTATGTGTAAAACAAGGTTCGTAGCGTGACAGTTAGTACCACTGCCCTGGGAACTGCAGGTCTTGAGTTCCCCTCTCGGAGGATACATTTTGACCATTCTCTTTAGTGTATGGTTTTGACACACAGTGCTTATTCACATTTATTACATGGCTCTTAGAAGGGCCTTTAGGTTCGTGGAGTGGTAGGCAAGTGGCAGGCAAGTGGCAGTGAGTGTGGTTGTGTGTGCAACTGAGTGCGTCTTGCCAGAACGAAGGAGAGACCGGCTCTCAGACCCTCAAGGAAGAAAGAGGTCGTTGCCCTCATCCGTGAGATGCACGCCATTCCTACAATACTGCCCAGGGACACAGTGCTTTATGGCAGCATGGCGGATTGTGGGCATGCGCCTGTCACAGAGAAATTCAACTGGCCCATGTGGAACCGACAAACAACTTATGCCAATTCAAATGCACGCAGTAAACATGGAACTTCGAACACTATCAATACTTAAAATATTTGTTCTGTTCCAAATCTGTGAGTACTCCCAAATGTTTTCATATTTATACTGATATTTATAAAGGAGGACATGTGTGCTCGTTTACTGGAGTTGGATAACTGTGTACAGCATTACTTAGGACATTTGTAGCTGAGGTTTTGTCTTCAAGGAGCACCTATTCAATTTCAGATTTGTAAATATGTCTATACATTTTCTTAAGAGTTTTGTACTTGTCTAATGACTGTACTTGTCTAATTACAGATGCACAAATATCATACCCCCAAGACATGCTAATCTCCCACCATTACAATAACAGGGAGGTTAGCTTTTTTTGGGGGGGGGGGGGTATGCGTCTGTAACTTTCTCACTCATCATTATTCACAATTCATTCAGGATTATCCATAATCATAGTAGCATCCACATGAATCTAGTTTTAACCTTTATTGAACTAGACAAGTTAGTTAAGAACAAATTTACAATGCCGGCCTACCTCGCCAAACCCGGACAATGCTGGGCCAATTGTGCGCCACCCTATGGGACTCCCAATCACGGCCAGATGTGATACAGCCTGGATTAAAACCAGGGACTGTAGTGACACCTCTTTCACTGAGATGCAGTGCCTTAGACCGCTGATCCATTCAGGAGCCAAGAAGAAAGAAGAAAAACTGCTTCACTGTCCCAATAATTACAGAGAGCATGGTATATATATCCTTTGTATATATCATTTGTATATATTTTTAGATAGGCCTAGTGTAAATTTGGGTTACTGTTGCGTCACCATATTTATTGCAAAAATAAATACAAGTACAAACATAACTTTAAGCTACACATTATTTTGACAGAGGTAATGAACTGTCCATTGATCAGCACAGCAACTGATAAAACAGAACCATGTTTGAAACACAAGTGGTTTTGAGTTTATGTCAATATTACACAGATAGGCTAACAGTTAGAGAAATCAGGTATGCTGACAGGCTCTAGCTGAGCTACTGTGTCCAACACACCACCACCCGTTGTTATGTTGGGCACCTACTGAACAAAAAATGATGTAATTATGTTTTGCTAAAATAAAGGTTTAAGGAAATACAGGCATGAACCACATTACTACAAGACAAAACAGCTCAATCAAGCCGGATGGTCTTGTAAGTATAAAAGTAAAGCTTGCTTCCATTTAATAATGCTAATGTCTTACTGTGGTGTGTGAAGAATCCAATATTTGACCTTGTATTCAGTACAAATCAATGGTTGTGGAAGCACCTCCTCTTAGAGTATGAATGAGGCTGTTTGAGAAGGGTTGAATCCTAAGCAACCTGCCTACACATAGTCTGAAGTACAATAGCAACATAGCTACTGTAGTAGGTCAAAGCTGTGGGCTGGAAAACCTTGCTAGGGCATGGGTGGAATAGGCATTGTGGTGCTTGTGAATTTCCTTTCTTTTTTGGCTTCAGACCAATGCCTATTCTCACTTAAACATTGTTTTTTTGTTTTTAATATGCTATATAGCGTAAGACGGGGACAGGAGCAGCCAAAGATTGTGTGTGTGTGTGTGTGTGTGTGTGTGTGTGTGTGTGTGTGTGTGTGTGTGTGTGTGTGTGTGTGTTTGTGTGTGTGTGTGCAGAGCCCTGCTTGCTGCTGTGGGTTGATGGGATGTCTCTGGACAGTAATGGACGTGAGAAAGGAAAGAATCATCGTGGCTGTCTGTCTTTTCTATGACTGTGTGTGTGTGTGTGTGTGTGTGTGTGTGTGTGTGTGTGTGTGTGTGTGTGTGTGTGTGTGTGTGTGTGTGTGTGTGTTTGTGGCAAAAATAGTTTCTGTGAGCCTAAATAATCTGTGGCTGTCTTTCCAACCAGCGTGCATGAACAGGGCAAACTGAAGATGAAGAACAGTCAGCATCTCTCCAACAATAGAGGACAATAGACTTGTCTTCAAAAATATATATTTACTTTTTAGAACCAATGCGTTTCACCTTCATCAGTGAAACAGGTTTTTGTTACTGTTAAATTCCCTGCTACCACCATCCTTCATCTTAACCCGCATTAGAGTAGAGGGAAGTTGTGACCAGAGGGGATGAAAGGATAAAAGAGGTATGACCCAAAACTGGTGATGGACTAAAATAGGTCATCTTTCTATAGCTCTCTGTTTTTCTGTTTTAGTCTAGATACTTCCTCTTTCTTCGTTTTTCTGATGGCTACACTATCCTTTTAACTGTAATTGTGTTTTCAGGACTCACACACACACACACACACACACATGAACGCAGGCAGGCACACACACACACGCACACACGCACGCACACACACACGCACACACGCACATGCACACTTTTGCTTGGGCAGGCTGTTTCAGTGGTCCAGTGGGATGCTAGCATCAGGTGAGTCAATATTTTGAATTTATTCAACCAATACGTGGATGAGACTATAACGATCAGTCATCTGGAGCAGGTTAGCTACAGATACATGTGTTTAACATAATAATCTGACAACATCATTTTATTACTATAAACAACTATTTTATAGCGTCATAAATTAGTAATATATATGCCTTCATGTGAAAGGCTATTTAGCTAGTGAACTGAACATTTATTTTGAGTTGATAATATGAAAACCTAATTCTATGTCCATTAAAAAAGCAATTTATTAGTATCGTAAATTGTACTCAAGCATAAGTATTGTTGCCTGTAAAATGTTCCCAGCCAGCCTCTCATCGCTAAGCGGGGCGATCAGCAGGCAGAGGGAGGTGATGTTACCTGTCACAACTCGCACTCCTTTCTCTGAAATTCTGAATTAATGTTGCTTAGCAACAGGAGGAGACGGTCATGTGCTGTGTGTGACGGTTGACTTTGTAATTCGATTGATCTTTGCCTTCACCAACTTATCTTATTAAGACACTATAGTAAGGGTAGAGGCTAGAGGTGGACGTGGTATTGAGCTGTTCTCCAGGTACACGGTGTTTCTAGGAATCCAAGCCAGTCAGTCAGTATTAGCTGAGTTGTAGTGTTGCTGTGAGAGGAGAGATAAGGACTGTTTGATATAGACAGGAGATAGGGGACCAATCATCTCCCTCTTCTATCCACTATCGTTAGATGATGTGCCTACTCTCTCACAGTCCGCCCCCAGGACACACACACTGAGTGTTTAGTTTTATTTCACCTCCCTCCCTCCCTCCCTCCCTCCCTCTGTCTCTCTCTCTCTCCCTCCATCCCCCTCTCTCCGTCTCCATCTCTCTCTCTCTCTCTCTCTCCCTCCCCCTCTCTCAACCTTTAAGGGAAGCTCCAGGTTGCTACTAAACTCACTCTCTGGCTAATTTCTCTGACATTTAGAATAATTACTCGTCGTCAGAGCGTATCAGCGTGTTAAAATGTTTACTGGTCTAGTTAGAGCTGTTTTTCATGGGGTTGACATGATTACTCAAGGCTTTTAACATGAACTATAAAAACAATAAAATGCAGCCGTTTGAAAGAAAGCTCCTCTCTTAGCCAAAGTGATTTAAATGTAGTGTTTAGACGTGCCAGTTTTGTAATCACTAACAGTTCAGTATGATTTGAGTTGACAAAGGTGAACAGAGGTGAGAGTGTTGTTTCGTAATTATTTGTTTGAATGGTTTCTTACTGTTTGTGCGTGTGTGTGTTAATGTGCCAAACTCCTCTCAGTTAGTGTGTGTGTGTTTTTTTCTCTTCAGTGAATGTGGTGTATGTGTTTGTGTGTGTGTGTTTTTTTCTCTTCAGTGAATGTGGTGTATGTGTTTGTGTGTGTGTGACCTCTCCAGTGAATGTGGTGTATGTGTTTGTGTGTGTGTTTTTCTCTTCAGTGAATGTGGTGTATGTGTTTGTGTGTGTGTGTGTTTTTCTCTTCAGTGAATGTGGTGTATGTGTGTATGTGTTTGTGTGTGTGTGTGACCTCTCCAGTGAGTGTGGTGTCTCCTCATTAATGTTGCATCAGTCTCCTGTGAAGTGCTAAGGGTTGAACTGTAACATTATCCTCTTTCCCTTCCCAGCACCTCCACAGTACAGGGTGTGTGTGTGTGTGTGTGTGTGTGTGTGTGTGTGTGTGTAATCTGTACCGAATATCAGAGAACCTCTAGTGCTATAGTGGGGGGGACACATTCTCACGCTCTTGCACGCACGCACACACACACACACACACACACAGGTGAGGGTAGATGGCGAGGGTAGATGTTTTCCATCCAGTCTAATGAATGTAGAGTGGTACAGTGATATCCAGCTGAAACAGGAATAGTTAAACATTGAATGACTTCTGCAGGAGGCTGTGATTTCAATTGAAACAGTTGGGTGTGCAGGGCAAAATCTCTAATCCTCTTTATTGGAGGAGCTCTTAGTTACTTTCCTCCCCCATAAGACTGTAAAGGAGTGGAGGAGAGGGGAGGAGGAGGAGAGGGGAGGAGGAGGAGACGGGAGGAGGAGGAGGAGAGGGAAGGAGGAGGAGGAGAGGGGAGGTGGAGGAGAAGGAGGAGGGGGGAGGAAGAGAGGGGGAAGAATGCAGTGAAATCTCTTTGTTCCCTAGTTACAGTATTTCAATTAGAACTCAACCAGGAGAATCGCATATATGTCATAAAACTCTAATTGTCTGAGAGTATGATGACATCCAAAAGGAAACCCTTTTTGGTTCCAGGTAGAACTTGGGCTGAGGCGGTCACGAAATTTCATCAGCTGGTGATCGTCAACCAAATAACTGTCGGTTTCACGGTAATTGACCGTTAATTAACATAAACACATTTAGCATCTCCTGACTTCCACACATAGCCTACAAGCCATTTTAAAAAGTCGAATAAATCCATGTAATATAACCTACACCTTCACAATAAACCCATTATTTATTTTAGACAGGTCTAAAGAAGCATGACATAAAGAAAATGTAGTCTATTTCCGATGAAAATAATAGCACACTCTGAGTTGTCCTTATGTTACGTCCTGATGTGGCTATGCCAAATGGCTGTGGGCTACACTAGTTCATTTAGCAGACAAAACTTGCTTAGAATTCCGTGGCATTATTTTATATTATTTGATAGTATGAAGAATACAATTGAACAAAGGTGAATAAAATGTAAATATTTTCTCCAAATGAGGAGGAGTGCGCACATGCGGCTATTCTGTATTGAGTAGTTAACAAAGAAATAGGTACTCCTATATGCTTAATTTAGACTTATTAATGTAACTTTAGTTGTTCTACAAACATTGGGCTGTATGTTTAGATTTTTAATACATTGTAAGGCTGCATGATGAGACTCTAATAATGATTTGTTTTTGCGCAGGCTGTACACACTCCAATTGTCTCTCATTCACAATTTGTCAAGCACTTGATAATGTCTCGAATTTCACGGCAGCATCCTGTTTGTGTCCGTAATGCACCTTAAAAAAAATCCATGCCTTTTGCGGCCCGGAGTGCTGCGTTGTGCCCTTCTCCCTGAGTGTGCTGTGCAATCCGAAGCGCCTCTCACTCACATGGCTCTCCATTACATGATCTGGTCTTTCTCACAGGCTACAAGTGAAGACCGACACATCGAGGATGCAACTGCGCACGTCCTTATCCAATTCCGAGGTGCATATTGAAGATATTGGAACTGTCCACATTTACTTTTTGTCAGCCAACAAGATGAGTAGGCCTAACTAACAGCAAATGCACTAGCCTATGTCAATATACTTTCCCCCATAGTACAAAAGTTGACCTATTCTATTCTGTGCGAGAAATAAATATTCCAAACATGGTCTGGGACAGTTGTGGGATGCGATAGATCCCAAATTAATACAACCACAAGCATAAAAAAAAGGTTTTATGCAATGTGGCTGACGCAACAGATCAGTACGTTTAGCTGTTGATAAAAATGTTGATAATGTTTATAAACTATCAAACTATTTCTTCACATTATAAGCACAGCAATGTGCGAATGGCAGTAGGCTATAAGCGTGAATGTTCCATTAGCAGAAAACACCATTATCAAAGCGAACTCAAATGCAATTATTCATGTAATGCTTTTATTATTAAGTTGCATTTTTATGGTAAAAATGATCTTCCCCAAACTTGAAACTCACGTGCTGCTTATATAGGACCCTGGGACTAAACATCTCCCTCTGCAACTGGATCCTGGACTTGACAGGCCGCCCCAGGTGGTAAGGGTAGGTAACAACACATTCGCCATGCTGATCCTCAACACGGGGTCCCGTCAGGGGGGTGTGCTCAGTCCCCTCCTATATTCCCTGTTCACTCATGACTGCATGGCAAGGCATGACTCCAACACCATCATCAAGTTTGCCGATGACACAACAGTGATAGGCCTGATCACCAACAACGAGACAGCCTACTGGGAGGAGGTCAGAGACCTGGCCGTGTGGTGCCAGGACAACAACTTCTCCCTCAACGTGATCAAGACAAAGGAGATACTTGTTGACTACAGGAAAAGGAGGACCGAGCACGCCCCCATTGTCATCGATGGGGCTGCAGTGGAGCAGGTTAAGAAATTCAAGTTCCTTGGTGTCCACATCACTAACAAAATATCATTGTCCAAACACACTAAGACAGTCGTGAAGAGGGCACAACAAAGCCTATTCCCCTGGAGACTTGGCATCGGTCTTCAGATCCTCAAAAGGTTCTACAGCTGCATCATCGAGAGCGTCCGGTCTTGTGGCATCGCTGCCTGGTATGGCAACTGCTCGGCCTCCGACCGCAAGGCACTACAAAGGGTAGTGCGTACAGCCCAGTACATCACTGGGGCCAAGCTTCCTGCCATCCAGGACCTCTATACCAGGTGGTGTCAGAGGAAGGCTCTAAAAATTGTTAAAGACCCCAGCCACCCCAGTCATAGACTGTTCTCTCTGCTACCGCACGGCAAGCGGTACCAGAGTGCCACGTCTAGGTCCAAAAGGCTTCTTGACAGCTTTTGCCCCCAAGCCATAAGACTACTGAAGAGCTGATCAAAGAGCTACTCAGACCCCTCTTTTATGCTGCTGCTACTCTCTGTTTATTATCTATGCATGGTCACTTTAACTCTACCTACATGTACATATTACCTCAATTACCTCGACTAACCAGTGCCCCTATTTTTTACGTAACGTTTTTCTTCTTAACTTCTTAAAGCATTGTTGGTTAAGAGCTTGTAATTAAGCATTTCACTGTAAAGTTTACACCTGTTGTATTCAGCGCATGTGACAAATACAATTTGATTTGATTTGATTAAATGCCAGTTAGGCTCTACACCCCTTATAAAGCAGATTAATGTGCTTCATTTTAATAAGGTATTTGGCCATTTTAGTTGTGATACAAACCTTATTATAACATATAGGCCTATAGGCTAGGGTACATGAGCTGTGTGACTATGATTAGAAAAAGTCACAAAAAAAGGCATTGTTTCTTATCCTCTATGGGCTAGCTACTCAACAGCCACTTTAAGCCTGTGGCGCGATTTTCAAAACCTTAAAAATCCTATTACTTCAATTTCTCAAACATATGACTATTTTACAGCTATTTAAAGACAAGACTCTCGTTAATCTAACCACACTGTCCGATTTCAAAAAGGCTTTACAACGAAAGCAAAACATTAGATTATGTCAGCAGAGTACCAAGCCAGAAATAATCAGCCACCCATTTTTCAAGCCAGCATATAATGTCACCAAAACCCAGAAGACAGCTAAATGCAGCACTCACCTTTGATGATCTTCATCAGATGACAACCCTAGGACATTATGTTATACAATACATGCATGTTTTGTTCAATCAAGTTCATATTTATATCAAAAACCAGCTTTTTACATTAGCATGTGACGTTCAGAACTAGCAAACTTCCGGGGAATTCGCTAACATTTTACTAAATTACTCACGATAAACGTTCACAAAAAGCATAACAATTATTTTAAGAATTATAGATACAGACCTCCTCTATGCACTCGATATGTCCGATTTTAAAATAGCTTTTTGGTGAAAGCACATTTTGCAATATTCTAAGTACATAGCCCAGGCATCACGGGCTCGCTATTTAGACACCCGGCAAGTTTAGCACTCACCATAATCATATTTACTATTATAAAAGTTTGATTACCTTTTGTTGTCTTCGTCAGAATGCACTCCCAGGACTGCTACTTCAATAACAAATGTTGGTTTGGTCCAAAATAATCCATCGTTATATCCGAATAGCGGCGTTTTGTTCGTGCGTTCCAGACGCTATCCGAAATGGTAAAGAAGTGTCGCGCGCATGGCGCAATTCGTGACAATAAAATTCTAAATATTCCATTACCGTACTTCGAAGCATGTCAACCGCTGTTTAAAATCAATTTTTACGCCATTTTTCTCGTAGAAAAGCGATAATATTCCGACAGGGAATCTCCTTTTCGGCAAACAGAGGAAAAAAATCACAAAGGCGGGGGCGGTCGGGTCATGCGCATAAGCCCAGAGTCCCTTGATCGGCCACTTGAGAAAGGCGATAATGTGTTTCAGCCTGGGGCAGTGTCACGTTAGAGCAGAGATCCTTAGTAAAAGATAGAGATGGAAAAGAAGTTCAAGAAATGGTCAGACAGGCCACTTCCTGTAAAGGAATCTCTCAGGTTTTGACCTGCCATTTGAGTTCTGTTATACTCACAGACACCATTCAAACAGTTTTAGAAACTTTAGGGTGTTTTCTATCCATATGTAATAAGTATATGCATATTCTAGTTACTGGGTAGGAGTGGTAACCAGATTAAATCGGGTATGTTTTTTATCCAGCCGTGTCAATACTACCCCCTAGCCCTAACAGGCTGGGAATCATTCACAAGTGATAAAATATAATTCACAAGTGATAGGCTAATATTGTCACCCATCAGACTATTCTTGATTTAATCTTGTATTTACATATACAGTATCTCACAAAAGTGAGTACACCCCTCACATTTTTCTAAATATTTGAGTATATCTTTTCATGTGACAACACTGAAGAAATGACACTTTGCTACAATGTAAAGTAGTGAGTGTACAGCTTGTATAACAGTGTAAATTTGCTGTCCCCTCAAAATTACACAACACACAGCCATTAATGTCTAAACCGCTGGCAACAAAAGTGAGTACACCCCTAAGTGAAAATATCCAAATTGGGCCCAAAGTGTAAATATTTTTTGTGGCCACCATCATTTTCCAGCACTGCCTTAACCCTCTTGGGCATGGAGTTCACCAGAGCTTCACAGGTTGCCACTGGAGTCCTCTTCCACTCCTCCATGACGACATCACAGAGCTGGTGGATGTTAGAGACCTTACACTCCTCCACCTTCCGTTTGAGGATGCCCCACAGATGCTCAATAGGGTTTAGGTCTGGAGACATGCTTGGCCAGTCCAACACCTTTACCCTCAGATTCTTTAGCAAGGCAGTGGTCGTCTTGGAGGTGTGTTTGGGGTCGTTATCATGTTGGAATACTGCCCTGCGGCCCAGTCTCCGAAGGGAGGGGATCATGCTCTGCTTCAGTATGTCACAGTACATGTTGGCATTCATGGTTCCCTCAATGAACTGTAGCTCCCCAGTGCCGGCAGCACTCATGCAGCCCCAGACCATGACACTCCCACCACCATGCTTGACTGTAGGCAAGACACACTTGTCTTTGTAATCCTCACCTGGTTGCCCCCACACACGCTTGACACCATCTGAACCAAATAAGTTTATCTTGGTCTCATCAGACCACAGGACATGGTTCCAGTAATCCATGTCCTTAGTCTGCTTGTCTTCAGCAAACTGTTTGCGGGCTTTCTTGTGCATCATCTTTAGAAGAGGCTTCCTTCTGGGACGACAGCCATGCAGACCAATTTGATGCAGTGTGCGGCGTATGGTCTGAGCACTAACAGGCTGACCCCCCACCCTTTCAACCTCTGCAGCAATGCTGGCAGCACTCATACGTCTATTTCCCAAAGACAACCTCTGGATATGACGCTGAGCACGTGCACTCAACTTCTTTGGTCCACCATGGCGAGGCCTGTTCTGAGTGGAACCTGTCCTGTTAAACCGCTGTATGGACTTGGCCACCGTGCTGCAGCTCAGTTTCAGGGTCTTGGCAATCTTCTTATAGCCCAGGCCATCTTTATGCAGAGCAACAATTCTTTTTTTCAGATCCTCAGAGAGTTCTTTGCCATGAGGTGCCATGTTGAACTTCCAGTGACCAGTCAGTATGAGGGAGTGTGAGAGCGATGACACCAAATTTAACACACCTGCTCCCCATTCACACCTGAGACCTTGTAACACTAACGAGTCACATGACACCGGGGAGGGACAATGGCTAATTGGGCCCAATTTGGACATTTTCACTTAGGGGTGTACTCACTTTTGTTAGACATTTAGACATTCATGGCTATGTGTTGAGTTATTTTGAGGGGACAGCAAATTTACACTGTTATACAAGCTGTACACTCTACTTTACATTGAAGCAAAGTGTCATTTCTTCAGTGTTGTCACATGAATATTTACAAAAATGTGAGGGGTGTACTCACTTTTGTGAGATACTGTATGAAATAATATATGTGTGGCATTTGTTTTGATTTAGAATGGACCATTATCATGCACCTGTATCGAAACAGGGGCAGCGGTAAAAATACATGTAATCTATGCACTTAAATAGCGAATGGAGGACACTTTTCCCCATTGTTTATTTTCATGCCAGCCAGGTAGGCTATACTCCTGTTGTAAAGAGAAGCAATGTGCTTAATATTAGGAAAGTTCAGAAATAAATATACTAGTCCTAGCCTATAGAAAGCTGATGGAATCCTCCTCTTTTTATTAGCAGCCATCACTCTGTTTTCTCCTGCAATTGCATAGCCTTTAGAAATGTTGTGCAACATGAGCTCATGGGCTCTCATTAAGTGTTAGATTTGATTTGTATTACATTTGCATTGATGGTAGAGTGTTTAGAGGAACAATAGAGTGCTGACTACCAGGCAGTTAGCAAGTTTGGGAGGCTACTAATGACCATCAGCAGCATCAGAGCTTGGAGAAGCCTAATTACCGTGACTAAACGGTCATGTGAATTTGATTGCCTTCATGACTCATGACTGCCCGGTGTGGCGGTAATACGGTCACTGCAACAGCCCTAGGTAGAACCCTTTTGGGTTGCATGTAGAACCCTCTGTGGTTCTACATGGAACCAGAAAGGGTTCTTCAAAGGGTTCTCCTATGGGGACAGCCAAAGAACCCTTTTAGGTTCTAGATAGCACCTTTTTTTTCTAAGAGTGTATACACATGCTATTCAAAAAGGAAACTGAGTTTATTCATACTATTCAAATAGGAAACGGATGTTATTCATACTATTCAATAAGGAAGTGGAGGTTATTCATACTATTCAATAAGGAAACGGAGGTTATTCATACTATTCAATAAGGAAACGGAGGTTGTTCATACTATTCTATAAGGAAACGGAGGTTGTTCATACTATTCAATAAGGAAACTAAGTTTATTCATACTATTCAAATAGGAAACGGATGTTATTCATACTATTCAATAAGGAAGTGGAGGTTATTCATACTATTCAATAAGGAAACGGAGGTATTATTCATACTATTCAATAAGGAAACGGAGGTTGTTCATACTATTCAATAAGGAAACGGAGGTTGTTCATACTATTCAATAAGGAAACGGATATTGTACATACTATTCAATAAGGAAATGGAGGTTATTCATATTATTCAATAAGGAAGCGGATGTTGTTCATACTATTCAATAAGGAAACTGAGTTTATTCATACTATTCAAATAGGAAACGGAGGTTATTCCTACTATTCAATAAGGAAACGGAGGTTGTTCATACTATTCAATAAGGAAACGGAGGTTGTTCATACTATTCAATATGGAAACGGAGTTTATTCATACTATTCAAATAGGAAACGGATGTTATTCATACTATTCAATAAGGAAACGGAGGTTGTTCATACTATTCAATAAGGAAACGGAGGTTGTTCATACTATTCAATAAGGAAACTGAGTTTATTCATACTATTCAAATAGGAAACGGATGTTATTCATACTATTCAATAAGGAAGCGGAGGTTATTCATACTATTCAATAAGGAAACGGAGATTGTTCATACTATTCAATAAGGAAACGGAGGTTGTTCATACTATTCAATAAGGAAACGGAGGTTATTCATACTATTCAATAAGGAAACAGAGGTTATTCATACTATTCAATAAGGAAACGGAGATTGTTCATACTATTCAATAAGGAAACGGAGATTATTCATAATATTCCATAAGGAAACGGAGATGGTTCGTACTATTCAATAAGGAAGCGGAGGTTATTCTTACTATTCAATAAGGAAATAGGATTTTGCTGTATACATGCTATTTAACCTCCGTCTGATTCCCCTTGAACTCACTCCATTGATTGTAAACCTATTGATATGAACAGTCATGCACAATTAGTACTGTTTATATTGTGGAATTTCAGACCATCAGATATTCATAGCTGATGATATCTAATGCAATCAGTCATAGATTCTGCTACACTTGTGTGTGTGTGTGTGTGTGTGTGTGTGTGTGTGTGTGTGTGTGTGTGTGTGTGTGTGTGTGTGTGTGTGTGTGTGTGTGTGTGTCATTACATTATTATGGTGTGTCTCAGTAGGCTGGGGATAAACCCATCTGTTTCTGAGTGAATCATAGGTGGAAAGAGAAGAATACCTTTGCTGTGCGCTAGACTCAATGTGCCTGCATGCGTTTACCTTGTGTCTGGCTGCTGGGCTGTTTGGGTGTTTGTACGTGTGTGGAAACTGTGACTAAGACCCAGCCTCTCCCCTCACCCCCCTGTCTCACCCTGTCTTCCCTTTCCTCCCCCTCCCCTCACCCCACCTCTCCCTTCTTCCCCCAGCCTCTCCTTGCATCTCCCTCTCTCCCCAATGCTCCCTGCCTCTCCCTCCCCTCAGCTCTCTACCTCCCTCCCCTCAACCTCCTCTCCCCACCTCCCTCCCTCCCTCCCTCCCTCCCTCCCTCTCCACCTCTCTCTTCCTCCCTACTCATCTCTCCTCACCCCTTCCTCCCTTCCTCCCCTCCTCTACCCTCCTCTACCCTCCTCCCCACCTCTCTCTGCCCCTCCCTGCCTCCCTACCTCTCCCTCTCTCCCAGCAATTCTGTATTACTGAGGTTGAGACCTCATGTTGACAGACTAGAGCAGCGCTAAAGTTGTCTTTCTGTTTTATTGAGTATTTTTATTCAAGCAAGTAGCCTAAGCCTGGAGAGTGAAAGGGGAAAAAGGTGCTCAGATGATAGCATATTCCAACACTTGAGAGAAAGGAGGGTGGTTCTCTTTGATGCTCTCCTCTCTCTCAGGCTCATACACAGCAGCAAAGAACACAACAGAACAGTGCCGTTTTATAGAGGAGAAGCCGCTCTCTCTCTGGCTTGGGTCAGAGCCATGATAACAAGGCTGAAGAATGATAATGACGTTCCTCCAATTAGCAAGCAGAGATTCACTGTTTAATCTTCTGAACATTAGGCGGGTCAGTTACAGTAGGAGGATGATAGACATTTGTCTCTGTCTGTAAACTATTGGAGATGCTCTTCTAAAATCTACTGCGGTATATTTCTTATTCCCTTGTGTCTCCTAGCTATTTTTTGTGTCCTAGCACAACAAATAAACACACACACACACACACACACACACACACACACACACACACACACACACACACACACACACACACACACACACACACACATGATTAGCATGTCTTTTTTGTTTTAGCAGCCAGGGTATCAACAATATCAATTGTGTTTTCAGTGCATCATATCCATCCTTCACAGATAGTGTAATGAATAGAGGGTTGTCAAGGGAGACCCAGAGCTGGTCTGTGACTGGCTGGTTATCTCAACAACATTTCCTCCCTGCCATCAAAATGCCACTAGACTGCATCACAGCCATCTACCATGCCTATGTCTGCTCACACTGAACATAATGGCCTAGCACAGATGTGCCTGCCTGGCCCCCTAGCTGGGTGCTCCCATTCACACTGTTATTCAGTCCTTGATGTGGAGTGGCGGGGCTGTCCTTTCCCCCAAAAAAGTGTATGTGTGTGTGAATGCCTGTGTGTGTGTGTGGATGTACATGTGTATTTTAGTGCTTAAAAAAATCCACTGTATTCTCTGTCTACCTCAGTATTTAGATATTATGTTACATGTAATTCCTTGAGAGTCAGCTTGTCTTTCTAACAGCCTGCTCTGCTCTGGGCAGGGGAACACCTGCTGTTGACATCCATATGGACACAGCCATGCTAGAAGCTCTATGGCTCTCAAACACACCAACACACGCTCATACACTAACCAATGTTTGTCCGGTTAAAGATGGAATATGTCTCCTTCTATGTAAAGAATTACACATTTATACACATTTATACCCATCTTTGTTTAACAAATAGTTAAACAAACATAGAGAGAAAGGATAGATGGAGAGATGGGGCACCTGTTGTTTATGTCCATATGTTAGGCCATACTACAGACAGTTTCCCTGTGGTGTCTGTATAACCTGGCCTAGCGGAACCTCTGCCATACAGACACTAGTGGCATTGAGACCATTAAAGAAATGGACTAGGTTTAATCAGGAATGAAGGCCTGAACAAGACATTTGGCCATACACAGGTTCATTATCTAATCAGGTCTTTCTGTCCTGTCTATAGTATGTGAGCAGTCATTTTGTTGGCCTGACTGTCTCTGTCTGTCAGTTAGTCAGTGTTGTTCTCTAACTGACCCTTCTTCCTCCCTTCTGCTGTCTCAGGGTCTTCTCTGGGCCAGAAGCCGGTTCAGTGTTTGGGTGTGTTTGTCGGGGCCGGAGGGGCTTGACAGTGTCTTCTCCCATAATATATATGTCCCAGTCTTGTTGTAAATCAGTCTACAGCTTGACTGAGTCCTCCTCTGAGCCCCCAAACACACAATAACCCTTCCTGGTCCTTATTAGGTCAACTCTAGAATGAGACAAAGGGGGGTGGGACAGTATTATGTCATTGATGGGATCCTCTAGAAATAGGAGCTAGAGAGATACAGCTTTCTAGCTCCTATTTCCTATGTTCTCTCCTCTCTCCTCTTCCCTCTCTTCTCTCCTCCCTCCTCTCCTGTCTGTACTCAGGGACACTCCCCTGCAGCAGATGGATGGTTCTCAGCTGGCTCTAGAGGATATTGATCGTCAGGATGGAAATAGTTTCCCTCCATGGTCATTATCATCATCTGAGCTGTAGCTAATGGGTTCACTTCCTCCTTGTTCATTGCGCCATTGCTCAGTTTGAGTCAAAAGAGGGAATGTTGGGTTTGCAAGAAGAGCCAATGTTAAATGCACTCACTGCCATTTCGGTGTGTGTGTGTGTGTGTGTGTTTGTGTGAAGGAGGAAGGGCATCAGAGCCAGATCATGGTAGTCTGAGAGAAAGCAATAATACTGGATTAAAAACAGATTAACAGCCTCACTGTCACAGTTCTCCTCCTCCTCTCCTCCTCTCCATCCTTCTCACTATCTCCCTCCCTCCTTTCCTTTCCTTTCCTCTCCTCCCTGTCCTCTCCTCCCTCCCCTCTCCTCTCCTCTCCTCTCCTCTCCTCTCCTCTCCTCTCCTCTCCTCTCCTCTCCTCTCCTCTCCTCTCCTCTCCTCTCCTCTCCTCTCCTCCCTGTCCTCTCCTCTCCTCCCTGTCCTCTCCTCTCCTCCTCTCCTCTCCTCCTCTCCTCTCCTCTCCTCCTCTCCTTCTCACAAAAAAGTAACTTCCGTTGTGATGTCATCACTTTGCCTCTGGCTTCCCATTCTAAACATGCTAGACATTCTAGACAGGCCCTCTCCTCCTCCTCCTCTCAGAGTTTCCACAGACCCTGCACATTCTTAGGGTTTCTGCTCCATAACACAAAAGCTGTGGTCCACTTCTCATGCTTTCTACCCCAGAAGGACCTAGACCTGAAGGCATTGGTCTACCCCCCCCCCCCCCCCCCCACCTTCCACACCACCTCTCCCCTCCTCTTGGTTCTGTGGTTTGTGATCTCATGTCTAGACCAGCTGTCTCCTGCCTGCTCAGTTCTCTCCACTTTGTCATCAACCCTACAGCTGAGTCAAGGGAAAATATGACATCGCTTTCTCTCCATCTCTCCATCTCTCCATCTCTCAATCCCTCCCTCTCTCACATTTACAGTTTTTCCCAATTGCTAAAACACAATTTGCAAACTAGGCTGGTTTTATCAAAATACTTAACACAATTCAACAAACCACACACCCAAACTGCAAAATACCTAATATATCCTGCAAAATGAAGCACTGCAACCAAACTACATATAGCATTATCAAAATCAAACGTTTGCACGAAATGGCACACACTTCATTCATATTACCAGATTTTTGTCTAACCAACTACACACTGTTGGGCATAATGAAAAGCACTCTCATCTTTAGTATGCGTTTGCCATAATACTAAAGTAGTTCAAATTGTAGAAAATTCTTCAGATGCACAGAAATATTTGCAGATACACACACATGCTGTTTGTCACGCCCTGACCAGTATAAGGGTTATTTGTTATTGTAGTTTGGTCAGGATGTGGCAGAGGGTATTTGTTTTATGTGGTTCGGGGTGGTGTTTTTGTAGAAGGGTATTTGATTTATGTATTCCGGGGTTTTTGGGCACTGTTCTTTGTTAACTTATTTCTATGTTTAGTCTAGTTAGTTGTAGTTCTATGTTTAGGTTAATGGGGGGGTTGGACTCTCAATTGGAGGCAGGTGTTTTCTCGTTGCCTCTGATTGAGAGTCCTATATATGGGTATGTGTTTGGTTTAGTGTTTGTGGGAGATTGTCTCTTGTTTTGCGTGTGTGAGCATGACAAGACTGTTTTGTTGTTCGTGAGTTCTTTTGTTTGTTATTTTGGTGTTCTCTTTGATTTAAAATAAATATCAAGATGAGCATCCACATACCTGCTGCGTTTTGGTCCTCCTTTCTCGACGACAACCGTGACACTGTTGAAACATTTTATTTTAAATTTTTCACCAAACAAGTCAGTGCAACATATGCACAGCAGATATATTTACATTGGACTGAACAAAAATATGCTCACAAAAAAACAGCAAACTGAAGAAGAAAATTGCAGAAAAAATATATAGAAAAAAAAAAAGAGGCAAGAAAAATAATTAGGCAGCATCTTGCCGCACAGCTGGGTCTGGCCACAACGCCTCGTCCACATCACAGGCAATATCTTCCCTTGCCAGACATCGAGGGAAGAAGCGCCTTGAGTGCCTTATCCATCCCTGAATCGCACCCACATCAATCTCATCACATGCCTCTTCCATAGCCTGCACAAGAGGCATGCGCACAAAGGGCTGCTGGTCGTATCCTTCCACCGCCATGCCGAAAATAACTCTTCTATGGAGTTCAGAAATGGTGAGTATGGTGGGAGGTATTGCACGAGAAATGGTGGGTGGTCAGCAAACCAGTTTTGGACTGGGGCTGCACGATGAAAGCTCACGTTGTCCCATACTACAACGTACTGGGTTCTTTGATGGTCTGCATCATTCATACGCTCTGGTGGTGAGAATGTTGTGGAGTCTGTCCAGAAATGTGAGAATATGGGCTGTGTTGTATGGTCCAAGGTTGGCATGACGGTGGAGGACACCATGTGTATTGGAGATGGCAGCGCACATTGTGATGTTCCCACCACGTTGGCCAGGAACATCTATAATGGCTCTGTGGCCAATGACGTTTCTCCCCCTTCTTCTGGTCTTTGCTAGGTTGAACCCAGCCTCATCTATAAAGATGAACTCATGTGGGATTGCATGAGCATCTATTTCCAGTACTCCCTGAAAACAAAGAACAAAAGCAGTCAATATGGTGTTTTCCAGTACACTGGGAAACAATGTTGCGTGTAGTGTACTGCAGTCAATATTGTACTTGCATCCACATATGCTCGTCTGACCTCTCTGTTTCTTTGAGAGTTTCTCTCAAACGGCACCTTATAAAGTTGTTTCATTCTGATTTGGTTTCGCTTCAGAATGCGAGCCAATGTGGACAGACTGACTCGTTGAATGTTGTTGAATATGGTGTTGTCTTGGATGATGTGGCTTTGAATTTCTCGTAATCTGATTTCATTATTTTCCAAAACCAAGTTTACAATGGCAGCTTCCTGTACCCCGGTGAACATTTGGCCCCTTCCTCCACCATGGTTGCGTCTCTCAGTCCTTTAGAAAAACAAAAAAACTAAAATATAGGGCTTGGACAATGCAGCCTAAAGATATTTCCCCCACAGTAGAGTAAATTCTACAGGAAATGTGTGCAGTTAGTGTATGACATCAGCCATTCATGAAGTAAACAGGTGTCACCTCAACTGATGCACTATGACATGGGGTGTACTACATAGTGTGAAAGAAATTTTGGTTACATACCTGTACTCCAGTCTAAATGTCCGGATGACACAGGCGACAGTAAAACGGCTCAAGTTGGGCTGCACTCTCTGTCCAGCCTCTCACATTGTCAGCCCATGGTTGATGACATGATCAACTAAAGTTGCTCTGATTTCATTTGAAAGTTGTTGTCTTCTTTGGCCATGAACTCCTTTACCAGCTCTACCCCTACCTCTCACTCTTCCTCCCCCTCTCATTCTCACCCTCCCTCTTCCTCTCTCTGCAACGGCTTCCATTGTTGTTGTAAAACAAAAGGTGCTCACCTGTGGTCTTTTCATAGTGCTTACTTCCTGATTGAAGTGGTAACAATTAACCATTGAGGTGTTTGGCCAGGTGGCGCATGTATTGGCCAATAAGCTCATGTAGTGTCATTTTGAATGGCAGTGTTTTGAAATGGCAAACATGTGACTTTATGTCAGATTGTTGTGTCTTATGCAGAGAACCGAGTGCAGTGCATTTAAAAAGTGCCATTTTGAATTGCAAAATGTGTGTAAAGCAGAAAATGTCTTTAGACTTTTGGAGACTTGAGAAGAGGTTTTGCTCTCTGTGTGTCAGTTTAAATAACTGTGCTGTGCATGTCATTTTAGTGTGTTAGCAATTGGAAAAAACTGTAAAAGGTGCTCGGGGCGTTAATGTGAGATTGACCTGGGAACGAGGGAACGGCCGACTATTACTATGTCAACAGGACTTAAGTCTCTCTCATCTCAATCGCTACGTTTCATATCATTCTCTAATGAAGACTCCATACTAACACAGACCAACTTGTAAAGCTGAGAAAAGATGCATTTTCAATTCTCCTAAAGATACTACGATAAATCCTGTTTAGTCAAATAAAAATGTTTTGTCACATGCTTCATAAACAACAGGTGTAGACTAACAGTGAAATGCTTACTTACGGGCCCTTCCCAACAATGCAGAGAGATTTTGGGGGGGAAATAGAAACATTTAAAAATAATAACACAAGGAATAAATACACAATGAGTCATGATAACGTGTCTATATACCGGGTACCAGTACTGAGTCCATGTTCAGGGGTACTAGGTAATGAGGTAGATGTACATATAGGTAGGGATAAAGTGACAGGCAACAGGATAGATAATAAACAGTAGCAGCAGTGTATGTGTTGAGTCAAAAGAGATTAGTGCAAAAAGGGTCAATGTAGATATTCCGGGTAGCTATTGGTTAACTATTTAACTAACTATTTAGCAGTCTCATAGCTTAGAGGTAGAAGCTGTTCAGGGTCCTGTTGGTTCCAGACTTGGTGTATGGGTACCACTTGCTGTGCGGTAGCAGAGAGAACAGCTATGATTTTGGTGGTTGGAGTCTTTGAACATTTTTAGGGCCTTCCTCTGACTCCTCCTGGTATAGAGGTCTTGGATGGCAGGGAACTTGGCCCACGTGATGTACTGGGCCGTACGTACTACCCTCTGTAGTGCTTGCTGCCAAGCAGTTGCCATACCAAGTGGTGATGAAGCAAGTCAAAATGCTTTCAATGGTGCAGCTGTATTCCTTTTTGAGGATCTGAGGGCCCATGCCAAATCTTTATAGCCTCCTGAAGGGGAAGAAGCGTTGTTGTGCCCTCTTCAGGACTGTGTTGATGTGTGTGGACCATGATAGTTCCTTTGTAATGTGGACATAGAGGAACATGAAGCTCTCAACCTGCTCCACAACAGCCCCGTCGATGTGGATGTGGGCGTGATCGGGCCTCTGTTTCCTGTAGTCCACGATCAGCTCCTTTGTGTTGCTGATGTTGAGGGAGAGGTTGTTGTCCTGGCACCACACTGCCAGGTCTCTGACCTCCTCCCTGTAGGCTGTCTGATTGTCAGCGGTGATCAGGCCTCCCGCCGTTGTGTTGTCTGCAAACTTAATGATGGTGTTGGAGTCTTGCGCGGCCACACCTTCGTGGGTGAACAAGGAGTACAGGAGGAGACTAAGCACGCACCCCTGAGGAGCCACCTTGTTGAGCGTCATCGTGGCGGATGTGTTATTGCCTACCCTTACCATCAGGAAGTCCAGGATCCAGTTGCAGAGGGAGGTGTTCAGTCCCAGGGTCCTTAGCTTAGTGATGAGCTTGGAGGGCACAACGGTGTTGAACGCTGAGCTATAGTAAATGAACAGCATTCTCACATAGGTTTTCCTTTTGACCAGGTGGGCAAGGGCAGTGTGGCGTGCAATAGCGATTGTGTCATCTGTAGATCTTTTGGGGCGGTATGCGAATTGGAGTGGGTCCAGGTTGTCTGGGATGATGGTGTTGATGTGAGCCATGACCAGCCTTTCAAAGCATTTCATGGCTACAGTTGTGAGGGCTACCTTGGCGTTCTTGAAATTACAGATAGGGTCAGGTAGAGGTTAAAAATGTTAATGAAGACACTTGCCAGCTGGTCAACACATGCTCTGAGTATGCGTCCTGGTAATCCGTCTGGCCCTGCTGCCTTGTGAATGTTGACCTGTTTAAAGGTCTAACTCACATCGGCTACGGAGAGCATGATCACACAGTTGTCTGGAACAGCTGGGGCTCTCACGCATGGTTCAGTGTTGCTAGCCTCGAAGCCCGCATAGAAGGTATTTAGCTCGTCTGGTAGGCTTGCGTCACTGTAATCTGTGATAGTTTGCAAGCTCTGCCACATCTGACGAGTGTCAGAGCCAGTGTAGTAGGATTTGATCTTGGTCATGTAATGACACTTTGCCTGTTTGATGGTTCGTCAGAGGACGTAGCGGGATTTCTTATAAGCGTCCGGATTAGTGTTCCGCTCCTTGAAAGCGGCAGCTCTAGCCTTTAGCTCAGTGAGGTTATATTCCAGTCTGTGCTAGCGAAACAATCCTGTAGCTTAGCATTCACTTCATCGGACCACTTCTGTATTCAGCGCGTCACTTGTACTTCCTGTCTCGGTTTTTGCTTGTAAGCAGGAATCAGGAGGATAGAGATATGGTCAGATTTGCCAAATAGAGGACGAGGGAGAACTTTGTATGCGTCTCTGTGTGTGGATTAAAGGTCATCTAGAGTTGCAGAGGTGACATGCTAGTAGAAATTAGGTAAAGCTGATTCCAGTTGTCCTGCATTAAAGTCACCGGCCACTAGGAGCACCGCTACTGGATGAGCATTTTCTTGTTTGCATATGGACTTATACAGCTGGTTGAGTGTGGTATTAGTGCCAGCATCGGTCTGTGGTGGTGAATAGACAGCTACGAAAAATGTAGATGAAAAATCTCTTGATAAATAGTGTTGTCTGCAGCTTATCATGAGGTATTCTAACTCAGGCAAGCAGAAATTCGAGACTTCCTTCATATTAGAGATTGTGCACCAGTTGTTGTTAACAAAGAGACACAAACCTCCTCCTCTTAGCTTCCCCGATGCAGCCATTCTGTCTTGCCGATGTATAGAAAAAACGGCCAGATTTATATTTACCATGTCCTTTATATTTAACATGACTCCGAGAAACATAGCATATTACAGTTCTCAAATCACGTTGATAGGATATTCTCGAACGGGCTCAATTCGTTTATTCTCCAGTGATTGCACATTCACAAATAAAATGGAGGGTAGAGGCGATTTATCCACTCTTCAACGTAGTCTCATCAGGTATCCCTCATTCCGGCCTCTATAGCGCCGTCTCGGGGGTGGGAATTTGGGCCTGGTCCGCGATAATCAATGTCTTTCGCCTCCGACTCATTGAAGTAGAAGTCCTCGTACAAATCAAGGTTAAAGACAGCTGTTCTGATGTACAGAAGCTCTTTTCGGTCATAGGAAACGATGGCGGAAACATTATGTTAAAAAATATTATGTTACGAACTAAACAGGATTTATCAGTGTCACGTAATATCTTTAGGGGATTTTGTCTATTGTGGGCAATCAGCTTGATGCTGCACTGTGTTTTTGGCTTTTGCAGTTGATAAATCAAATGGCCTGTCTCTGCAGAACACATACCCATGATGCCTCCAAAACATTACCAGAGCCCAATTACACAGACAACACATCACACTGAATACTCTGAAACAACAAGACAATGGGCCTCTGTTGAAAGTCATCTCTAACTAATATCGCTGAGATGTCAGGACATGTCAGAGAGGGTTTATTCTGATGGTGAGGACCCGTGTGTTGTAATCAGTGGCGATGGTAATGTGTCTTCAGGGAGCTCCAGTGATGAGGACAGATTGATGGTTTATTTAGGTTTGGCTCTGGCACCGTGGGTGGACTGTCTTGGATTGCTTCAGTCTTCTCCCTCGCTAATTCAGCTCCTCTCCCCCAATTCTTGAAGGTTGAGCAGTTTGAATATCTCTGTTTTTTTGGGGTGAAAAACATTTGTGTGATGAGTAACCATGCCTAAGACCTGAAGACTCATGTTTGCTCCCATAGCTAATATCTGAGTTTTAGCTCTTTGAGCTAACACAGGCTTGAGTTGTATAGAAGTCCCCCCCCCCCTCTCTCTGAGGGATTATCGCCGTGTTGCAACTGTACTTGACAGTCTAAACCCATCCTGAACTCCTCTCTCTATGTGTTAATACTTTATAGCAACAGTAGAGAAAACAAGGGCATGTCACATCCACGTGTCCTCTCATGCATAACACTGCGGCTTGTTTCTACGGTGTTAAATGGAGTTGGTTGCCTAAGGCTCTTTGAATCTTGTTTGCCCTTGGAAATATGTTTTAAAAAACCGGGGAGGTTGAGATGAGTTTGTTTTACAGTTTTTCCTTCACATATGAGAGTTCACACACTAGCAGTCACACTTCAGGCTTTATTCTGATGCAACAATCAACATCACAGATGAAAAGGTAGCCTGAACAGAAACACTATGAAATGAGGAGTTACGACTAAATGTGTGAAATGTAACTTTATACTGTACATAATGGA